>NC_087204.1:45392209-45497209 GCF_015104395.2 Macrobrachium nipponense
GTGGCAAAATTGATTACATTGAAGTTATTGCTCCAGCATATTTTGACTTGAGCTACTCGTATTAAACTGTCGTATCCAGAAAATAAGTGAAGATTATTGAGCTACTCGTATTAAACTGTCGTATCCAGAAAATAAGTGAAGATTATTAATTTCACTGATTTCTTTAAAACGTGTCAGTAATAATAGTTTAGCGCTGCCGCCAGACTTTCAATTTTCCAATATGTGATGTGCATTAGTAAAGGTTCAAGAGATATAAGCTTCATGTCGAAAATTGTAATTTTTGAACACCAAGAGATTGTATCCTTCCACTTCTTTCCAGACAAACATGCACACGCGCGTGCACACCGACACACACACACACACACACACATTGCTCACCACACCGTGGTCTTCCGTTGATTAGTCAATTTAGCTTATTAAGCTTACAATAGATCTGGCCAATTTACGATACACTTACCTCCGATTTTATCTTTGGTTGTACTGAATGCTTAATCGTCGACAGCGTTGTTGTTTCAAAAATGCTTCTTGTTATCAGTTGATATTATTGCTGTCAAGCATGTTTTAGTTTGCTTGAAAGCATCTTCACCGGCTCCTCACCACATTGATTGGTTGCTGATAATGCTTCTTACCAGTGTATAAAGTTGTGAGATATTTGTGGATGATTTTGTTTGTTGTTTGTTCAGATACATGTTTAACAGTTCTTCACACTCACGCATAAATAAATACATACAACACACAAACGCGCGCGCGTAAACACATATATATGTGTGTGTGTGTGTGTGCGTGATGTAGTATTATTGAATGTACTTTTCTCTGTTTTATCCTGTGTTCAAGCTACAGTTTAATGTTGTTGCCGTTTTACTTTGTTTGGTGGATATAAATTCCCAATGCAGTTCATATTGCTTTCCAGTTTTATTATTATTGTCGGTATTGTATCAATATATTAACGTTATGCTTTTATTAATAGAGGAAGGAAAATTGGTATCTTAGAACTTAATATGTAATTTGTACATTTTACCTGACAGTTTTTACTTCATGAAAAATGTTAGTAATTTCACTGGTGACAAGAATTAAGTGTGCCTTGTTATTAAGATGGTAATATGGGATTGTACAAGTTTAAATAACCATATATAAGTATGCGCATGGGTTTTTCAGTATTTTTACTTGCGTACTGTAATGCACAAATCAATATTTTCTATCTTAGACCTTCGTAAACCTGGCATGAAAGAGTTTACTAACACTTGAATAGCTAATCACCAATAAGCCGTTATCCCTTTGTGATTCGGAGGGATCTGAAGAAATGTAAAATAAGTGACGGTATTGTTTATCCACTAGATTGGAAATTGAGGTCTAAGCACAAGATGTACTCCACACCTACACACATACTGTACACACACACATATATATGTGTGTATTATCTACATTTTCTATATTTAATTAGTATATATATGTATATATATCAAATTTCTAATATAGAATGTATATATAAATTATATATAATTGTATATATATAAATTTTCTAGTATATATACATATATATATATATATAGATATATATATATATTTCTTATTTATATATATATATATATATATATATATATACTATATATATATATAAAATCATCGAGTGCATGGTTGCGGCAGGTGAACATCCTTTCATGGATAGCCACGCGGCCAGCACGTAAATTTGTATCGCTGCTTAGCTTTCTGTGAATAAAATTTCTCGTTTTTGGGGGGGAAGCCATTCGTCCAGTACAGGATTATGTGTGATAGATAGTTGTTGTAGTACCCTTCTCCTCCTCCTCCTCCTCCTCCTCCTCCCCCTCCCCCCCATAAAAAAAAGATTGAAACTTGTACTTCGTGTCGAAATTTTGTGTTGCTGAGTAGTCATGTGGTCGTGAGGTGCATTAAAAGTGGGTCCTTTACAATTTTTATCTTGGAAAAAAAAGAACAAAAAAGAGAACGTCTTAAAAGAAAGTTTGAAATTTTCAGTTTTATCGGACCCAATATTGTATTTACTTCTTTGTTTCTTTTTTGTAATGAATGTGAAAGATGACGGGTTAAGCGAATTTTGATTTTATCTTATATATATTTTATATATTCAGTTGGATGTCAGTTCTTCCTTGTCCTTAAGAGTATTTTTTTAAGACAAAAATGTTTGGGCATTGTAACTTTTTACGGTAATTTTCTCTTATTCAGTGCTATAATGATATTTTAAAGGATAATGAGTGATTTTACGTACATTGTCATGGCGGATTGAAATTGTACGAAAGAGAGAGAGAGAGAGAGAGAGAGAGAGAGAGAGAGAGAGAGAGAGAGAGAGAGAGAAGAGAGAGAGAGAGAGAGAGAGTTGGAGGAATTTGAAAATTTCGCACGTTTTACAGTTACCAAATGCATACATATATATATTACTTATATTGATATATATATATAAATATAATACTTATAGTAATATATATATATATATCTATATATTATTATAGATATTTATATATTATGACTGGTAAAAAATGTTTCTGTAACAACAGAATTCCATCTAATAAAAGGAGCCCATACACACATTTATAGAAGAAAAACAAAGTACTATATTTCAGAGACTGCTGTCTCCCTCTTCAGGTAGATTCATCTACCTGAAGAGGGAGACAGCAGTCTCTGAAATATAGTACTTTTTTCTCTATATCTTGGTGTTTTTATGGGCTCCTTTTATTAGATATATATATATATATACACACTTATATATATATATATATATATATATATATATATATATATATAATATTTGTATATGTTGCTAGAAGTTTCCTAAGGTATTTCTCTTCCTGTTGATGGTGAAGTTCAGTAATACGATTTTCCTCACCATATTAGTTGTAGATGTTATAGAATGTTGAAGAGTTATTAAATGAACTGCTATTTTTAGGGAGGGTGTCAATTTTTTTCTGAATTTTTATTGATACTTTGTTAAATGTCACAATTTATATGTCCGTATTTTTTAAATAACAAATGAAGGTTTTAAATTTGACCAGATTTACGCATTAAGGAATTGAGTATTAAGAAAATGTATATATATCTAGAAACTGCGTTTTTCATGCTTTTGTTTTTCAGTTAATGTAAAAAAAGGCATACAAAGTCGTTTAAAATGCTTGTCAGATGTATGCGTTTTATAGGAGTTTGTTTAGCATTTCAAGGGAAGTAAATGTAATAGATGATAGACTATTCTAAAATTTATTTTTCGTTCTTTTTCGTTTGGATTGTTAATGAAATACGTGGTTGCCGGCGTTGTATTAATTATGGTTTGTTGTGGTGAGAGTCGATGTTTCCCAAATTAGGAGCTTAATGCAGTGTTTTACGGCCCAAGTCAGACGAAAGTTAAGAGCTCGTTTTTACTCGTTGGATGATGATGTTTTCCATTGTTATCATAATGAATTTTGCTGGGTGCTAATGAAAACTTGACCGTTTTGTGTATCTTGCAACTTTATGAGGTGTTACAAAGCATGGCCGTTTTGCAATCGCTTGTCGGATTTTCAGTCACTTTGTTTGTTGTTCTTCTGCCCTTGGTGGATATTAGAGATACAGAGCTATTCTTGATAATGCACAAAGTTTGATTTTTCTCTATTTGGAACCTCTTCAGTTATTTAAGGAGGTAATAATTTCGCCTCTTGAAATTCGATACAACTAAAAATGTAAATCCTCTCTCTCTCTCTCTCTCTCTCTCTCTCTCTCTCTCTCTCTCTCTCTCTCTCTCTCTCTCTCTCTCTCTCTCATTTGGCATACTATTTATTAATGATGACCTTGTAAAGATAAATGTAATTGAAAATCCTGAGAAATTAACAGGCCTAAGAGCATGTTACGCGTGCATAATTTTACCGTTATGAGCACATCTGCATGTGTCCAAAATTCCTAAAGTTAGTGCAGGCAGGAGCGTTTCAGGCAAGTATATTTGTAGTTACAAGCCATTGCATTGAATTAAACGTGTATCCTAGATTAAACGCTCGTTTCTTGCGCATTGAGCATGGTTTAATTTACCAGGAATTCCTTGTATGTCGTCAGCAGCCAAGTTCCAAGCACATCACCGGTAGATGTTGAGAATGCAAACACCATGGCCGGTGCAAATATGCGATGAGTACATAAGAAAACCTTTTGGTACGTGCACTACAGTGAGCCATTAACATTACCTTGCACATTTTCTTCCTGCAAGGAACACCGGAAGGAGAGAGAGAGAGAGAGAGAGAGAGAGAGAGAGAGAGAGAGAGAGAGAGAGAGAGAAATTTGAGTTCTGGCTAGAACGCTTGAAGATGTTGTTTATGAAAATCATCGATGACATTTTGTGGGTTTGTGGGTTTAAAACTTGTTTAATTCACCTCAAAGTTTTCTGAAGATTTGTGTGTGTGTGTGTGAGTGTGTGTGTGTGTTATTTCAATTTGCCGTCAAATGATTTACGAAAAGTGCTGTCATGTAGCCAGAAAAAGCCAAACTGAAGAATCGGTGATGAATTTGTGCAATATAGTATTTTAGATTAACAGTATTTGTTGAATAGCGGGTTGGGTGTGTATAAACTCATATCGTATGGAATTCGTTTGCTTTTATATACATACCCTTGTACTCTCAATAATCTATTTTTCAAAATGCGTTGTTCTTATTCTCATCCCATAATGTACTTGTATTTTCTTTGATTCCACTAAGCTTGCATTTTCTTTTATTCCACTAAGCTTCAAAAATGGCTTTTTATTATTCGAAACTTTATCAGAAATGCAGAAATTGCTTCAGAAGTGAGATTATAACCGATACGACGTTCCCGTGATATTCAAGTGAATAAGAACCTCTTCATTCCTTATTTGTAGCATCAGTAATAGTGCATCTCTCTCATGATCCTCAGATCAGATGGTAGGGGCAGATAAGGAAATCGATCCTCAGTGCCCCCCGGTTCTGTGAATTTGTTTTGCGCTACACTGCCCTTGAGGAAGAAGACATGAACAGATTTACGTTTTATTTTCTGATGTAATGTTTATAAATGGCCTCGTGTGTCGAAGTGAAATTTTATGAAAAAGTCTTTATGCATTTTTTAAATATTGAGATACGTTTTCATTACTCATTTGAATAAAAATCGTATGAAAAGGATTCCTGTGCCAACTGTAGTAAGCTTCGGATTCTTTGTTTAACAGAAACTGCATTTGTGTGAGGACAGATATGTAGAAAGGAAACAGGCCTAGAATACAATTAGGAATCGCAGAGTTTGCATTCTCTAGCAAAGAATAATCGCCCCGATTACGTTTGTTTGAATATTCTAGATAATGTTTTGGTAAAGATGTTCGCTCTCTGTTTAAGAGCCATATATACATCATAGTAAGTAGGCTGAGGGAGAGAGAATAACCAGGAAAAATATTAAGGATGTCAAAAAATAAAAACAGTTGTGCTTAGCATGGAATCAGACAGGTAGGAGTTGCGATATGGTGGGCGTGTGATCGGAAGATCCGATAAAACGGCCTGATAAATATCTTGGAAATAGATATCCTCCCGGTATCATGTCGATCTTTGGAACAGATAAGGACCCGGTAAATTGTTGAACTTTTGAAATGATGTTTTGGAGCTTTAGGTTGCATGTCATTTGTTGATCCTGGTTTAGATTTAGGACTCTCTCTCTCTCTCTCTCTCTCTCTCTCTCTCTCTCTCTCTCTCTCTCTCTCTCTCTCTCTCTCTCTCGTTCATCAACATATTGGAATATTTAACTCTATATAGATTCCTTTTGTAAATCTGGTCTGTCGGCATTTTGTTGTGGCATGCTAAAATGTTATTTTATCCGAAACCGCTATTGTGAATAAAATAAAAGTACACATTTAAAAATACATATTTTCTGCCTATTTGAAGCCATCTTCGCATTATTGATATTTATTGCGCCTATTTTATCCACGATGAAAAATCTCTGAGATATGGATAGAGGAATGATAAATTTTTATTTTTCTTACAAACAACCACATTATTGATATAAGTCACACATTTTTGGGTTAAACCCAATATATTCAGCGGTGTATTTTTGTGGAATCTTTCTTCATATAGTTATTTATTCTCCAAGTTTTAACAAAATATATTCCCGCATATTAATATTTTTGTTATCCAGTTTATAGGTTGCTAGTGTACCCGGTACCTATAGTCAAAATTACGATGATATAAGAGAGGGTTGTGACAGCAAGTCTCGAGTCAGGGAACGTTACGTGCAAAGATAAAGAATATGTTCTTTAGACTTTGCTTGTGCTAGTGGTGAGAGAGACTCTTCACGTGGATTTCATTACCTGTAGATTACAGCGTGAGACGTTGAGCGCAATGCCTTATGAAACTGTTATTTGTTAAGAGACATTACTTATAAAAGAGAGCGCTAACAGGTATTTGTTGCTATCGTAAGTCAGGCGTTTTTAGTGACACGAGACATAAAAAATTCAAATGCTGGTTAGCTGTTAAAAGGGACTGACGCGAATAAGAAAACACTAATTGAAAACTGACAGACTTATGTTGTTTTAGTATTGTCTAGAATGCAACTAGTGGATCCCACTATGGTCTTCTGTCTGATATGGTTCAAGGGGAATTGATGTATTGGTGACCAAATCCATGCGTGTGAAAGGATTTAGAATGGTATTGTCGCTTTGATTTTTCGTTTCATAGACATTTAGCTCTGTATTATCATAAGCATGCTAGAACTTTGAAGTACAGGATTCAAATAATTTATATATCTCAAGTGGAAGATCTGCTCTTTTTTGCATTTACTCTGAACACGACGGGCATTCTGGCACGTTCTTGATGTAATAGCTTATATGTTTTTCCGTAGAAGCTTAAGGTACAGTGAAACCTTTATAATTCTTGACTCAAGTAACCTCTACTTAGGCTCTATTTCTTCGTCAAGGGCAAACAGTTCAAAACCTTAACTCGGGGTTCCGGTCAAACTCTTTGATAAAAGCATTTTCTCTCTCTCTCTCTCTCTCTCTCTCTCTCTCTCTCTGGTTGAGGTGATCAAACGTGACACCTCTGCACGAGTTGCGTAAGCCTCACATACTGTTGGGTTCCATATATATACTTGCTGGTTTTTGGAAGGACAGATTATGGGATTTTGTAGACAGAGTTGTTTCGTCAGTATTTTTGTGTATGTTTGGAAATCTTCTGTGTGGTAAAGGCCATTCTCTTTCGATCCGTGTGACCTTGCTCTACATTCATGTTACCTACTCTACGCTTACAATGAGAGTGGATTTTTATTTTTCGTAGTTTTCCTAACCTCCGTTCTTTTTGACAGAGAATCTGTAGAGGCAACACATTCTAAAGAATGTTTAACGTGGTTGTCAAATTTCTTTCATGAAGTCGTTTTTCCTAGCAGATGTTGCTCCCAAGAAAAACGAATGATCGCTTCCACATTCACCGCTGTACCATTGAACCGTGCATGTATGAAACCTGTGTGCAGAAACCACAAATACACACTTTGCTATTCACCACACATCCTTTTATATATATATATAAATATATATATATATATAATAGATAGTTAGATATATATATATATGTGTGTGTGTATTATATATGTATATATAGATATAAGTATATATATATTATTAATATATAACGTATAATATATATATTATATATATATTTATATTATATAATAATTATATTACATATATATATGTATATATATATATATAGTATTATATATATATATATATATATATATATATATATATAATATATATATGTAGAATCTACTTGGGTAATTTTTACCAGATGCATATGTAATAGTAATAGCCACAGTGTCCTCTTAACTTCTCGAATTCTTCGCGCTTTTTTTGGCTGCGTTTGTGGATTCTTCAGCCTTAAAAGCAATAAAAACGGTTGCCCACTTAGTTACTATGGTGAGGGTGGTCTATTCCAACTCGAAGAAATATATATGAAAACGACAGGTATATGTATGTACGAGAGGCAATAGACTTTTAGCCTTCTGGTTGTCAGGTCTATAAACGGTTAGATACTTGGCTCTGCTGGTGAAGGAGAGCCTATTCCATCCTTAGTAAATGTGTGTGAATTCGACAGATTTATGTAGACTTACACCTTTCGTCTTGGCCTGGTATGGTTAATGTTACCTCGTTCTGATAACCCTGGTGCTAGTTCCAATCTCGTCCGGGCGTCAGAATTTCATATTTCGTCCTTCATTTGGATTTAGGAATAGTAGTGACAAGGGTTTCCAAAGCGTGAAGAAATCAAGAAGTTAAGAGGGTATTGTGGTTATTAAAATTACATAAGGTATATGGTAAAAAGGGTCCAGCAGAATCTAAATCACGTACTCATACATACTTATATGTGTAGTATATATATATATATATAATATATATATATAATATATATTATATATATAGAGAGAGAGAGAGAGAGAGAGCGAGAGAGAGAGAGAGAGAGAATTTCCTGTAAGGAGTGTTTCCCAAACATCCTTCTTTCAGATATCCTGTTGCATGTGTTTGGTGATACCCGAGTAAGATTGGCCGTACCAAACCAGATTAGACATATCGCGATTATTAGCGTGCCTTTTAGCACCAACATTTCCCTCTTGAATAGTGCTTTGATTCATAATCTTTCACTCGCCCTTATCTCTCTAATGGTTTTCATAGTGATCAAAGAGTTTGTTATGTGTTTTCGTTCACAATAGATTCTGCGTTGGTGCGAGGATGTTGAGCGCAGGTCAAGGTTCCAAGAATGCATGTTTCTTATCTAGGCTGTTGTTACATGACATTTGCTAAAACATCGACGCTCATCACTTCAGTATTGATCAGTGTCCGTTATGACTGAAACTTATTAGTGACCAGCAGAATGGAGCTATTTCGCATGGCAGCTTTGGTGTTGCTTGTGTGGATGGAATATTTATTAGAAATTTTATTCAAATTATTTAAATGTACTTTAGCACTCCTCCCAGTTTTAGAATACTCAACTTCTCTGTGTTGTTTTGTTCTCTTTCATCGTCATAGCTGTGAAAGTCTTTCTCTCTCTCTCTCTCTCTCTCTCTCTCTCTCACTCCTCTCTCTCTCTCTCTGTCTGTCTAATATATATATAATATTAATAATATATATATATATATAGATATAATATATATATATAGATATATATGCATACACACATCCCGTCAATAGTATGCAAGTGGTGGCACTTAAACATGAGATGGCATCAAGGTATTTTTACCTCCTTGTGAAGAGAGTATCAGCAGAAGCGTCTATTCACTGATTAGTGGTGCCTCTGCCATTATAACCTACTTGTTAAGAGTGTTGTGTGTGTGTGTGTGTGTGTGTGTTCATGAAGAAACACGGCAGGAAGAAGCCTCATACACCGGGACCCTGAAAGACAAGAGGGGTGGGGGCGGTGGGGGTGGGGCGAGGTGGCCAGTGCCTTGGGGGAGCGATGCCTTCTCCCCCTGTCTGACCGAGCTAAGATGGAGTAGATTGAATGTTTGTGTGGAGGCACTGTTCTTAAGGGTTATAATGGCACTACTTCCAAGTACATCCGGGATATGCGTCTCAACGCTGTTGATTCTTTCTTGTCTGTCTTTCACGACTTTTAAGAGCAACAATTGGATTTTAATGTTTTCATAATCTGGCAATATACATTGCGATATGAGATTGATTTTATCTAAGGGCATAATAGATGTGCAAATAGATCCATACGCTAAGATGTAAGTTGCGTTTTGTTTTGCTTTCACATATTTTCAAGTATTAAAGCAGTAGCATACAAATTAATGGTAGATACAACTTTCCTGGTCAAGATTGCTTAAGTGGATTACGTAGTATAGCCTTTGATAGTTAATATAGATGATGAAAAAAATGAAGGAACGAAGAGAATTGCTCGTTTAATGAGAGACAGGGCAGAGGCAGGCAATCTGCAAGTGGCCCGAGATGTATTTGAGAGCTCCAGGATCCTGCAAGAGGAATTATATTCAATCCGACATGTCTCTTTCAGCATGAGAAGAGGTTTTCAGGATGCCAGAACGCCAGAGCGTATATAGACATGTCTTGCATGTTTGCTTTTATGTACAGGTAGATCAGGCAAAATGACCAGATTTGACGAAATTATTGCTGTAAGAGTAAGTACTCAGACATGTGTGTGCTGAATAATATGGTATGTAGTTAAAGATAAGTTAGAGCTAGAATATAATTGCTCAGTATTGCGCGCTTGCACACACACACACACGCACAGTGACCGATGTTTTGTTTTTCTAAAGAGCTATCGTATGTTATGGGTGAGTGTTTAATGTAGAATTAATATAAAAGAGTGTGTGTATATATTATAATAATATATTATATATATAGATAATTATATATATAGATTATATAATTATAATAATATATATTATATATAATAATATATATATAATAATAGATATATATGTGTTGTGGGTGTGTGTGTGTGTGTTAATTACACACACACACACACACACACACACACACATATATAATATATATATATATATATATATATATATATATATATATATACATGGACGATTGTATGCATTTCACGATCTGATTTAAAACTGGGTTTAGAGGGGAAAAAACATTTGCCAGCATTTTGAGCTACTTTCCTCGAACTGAAGATATGCAAGGAGTCCTTACTAACACTAGACTCTATTTTCGTTGTTTTATTGGAAGTACCTGACATCATTCTGCATAGAAATAAATTCTTGCTGTTATCCACGTAAAACGCCCTGGTCAATAAACAAGCTCCTTTGACCTCTCTTCATCTTTCGGTAGTATACACTGGGTATTCAACAACATCCTGCTTTGACATGACATCAGATTAACTGTACTGGATGGTTAAGAGGTCAGGTGTTGATATATGTATTAAGTCTTTCCCAACATCGACGGGGTTGTTAACCTTCTAATTTATTGTTATTATCATTATCATTATTTTCGACAGCTGCTGCATGATTCACTTGCTGCTACAAAGAAACTCATTCGAGAGATTGAGAAACTATAATACAATCTAAATGGCCGAAATTTGTTTGAGAAGCTCTCCTTACGAGATATTCGAACTTGCTGTTATTAATATTATTATTATTATTATTATATTAGTAGTAGTAGTAGTAGTAGTAGTAGTAGTAGTAGTAGTAGTAGTAGTAGTAGAGAGGTGAAAATAGAGGATACATTTCAATGCCACATTGTTTGCTACTGGTACAAATTTTACACTTGATGTTAGGTATCTATCTTTAGTCACGTATATACCGAATTATCTCATTGTTAATTTGGATTGAATCAATATACTTGTTAGCGTTCCAAGTATTGTAAAAATATGTACTTCTTTCATTAATGATAGTCATAGCCATTAGGGGTTTTATTTACGTTGCAAAGTATCTTCCATTTTTCATTTCCATTTCTTACTAAATCATGAAATGCTTGCGGAAAAGCCGTGATATAGACATTATTTTTAAAAACTTGAGGGATTTTCTCGTATATTTTTCTAAAAGCATGGTAAATCGCGTGTAAATATAAATAAAGGAGATTGTGAGGCAAAAAAAAAAAAAAAAAAAAAATTGGTACCTTACCAGGTTTGAAGTCTGGTTCCAATAGTGGTGGAGTTTCCAGAATGAATATTTTCATTCAGTAGTTTATTAGAAACAAAAGAAGTAAAACAGCAGGAATTACAGCGTCAATGACTTCCATTATTAATATGATAAGGTAACTGATGCCGCGTGAATTTAATGAGATTACGTTTTTGTCTTTATGTGTTTTAGTTTTTTGTTTGGTATTTGATTGATAGGTTAACATAATTTCATATCAATAAATTTCCATTATTTTCTTATTTTAGGGGAGAGGTTCCTGTTGAAGGAGCAGTGCCCTTGGAAAATAGTTTTAGGTGATCCTGGTTTGGATCCAGTTCAAAAAGGTTCCTAATATATTTTCTTCACCAAATTCCTAATATTTAGTTTTAACTCTGTTAATGATGTTTTCTCTGGCTACAAAGAGCCTGAATATTATTATTATTATTATTATTATTATTATTATTATTATTATTATTATTATTATTATTATTATTCAGTAGACGAAGCAAGCACACAAGGACCATTGACTTGAAATTCAAGCTCCCAAAGAATATGGTGTTGATTGTGAAGAAGTAAGAGGAATTAAAAGGAAATACAGAACGAATAGGTCCCACGTATTGAAAGAGAATAAACTCAATAAATAGATAAATAGATAGAAATGTATTAATATGAAATAAGAATAATATTAGGGTTGTAATGCATTGTATTTTCGCTTGAACACCTGAAGTTCCAACTGCACGACATCCTCGGGGAGACTGTGTAGACTGTGTATGTTAATCGTCTGTCCAGGTTTCAATAGATTTTGTTGGCTTAAGATACAAGCTATTGAATGACTGTAGAAAGACTGTTTTGAAGGTCACTGAGTAAATTCTGATATTCAAATCCATTTCCTTCTCTGTGTCGTGACCACACCGAGTATAAATTCACTTTGAAATCTGTTCCCCATCTTTATGAGCGCTGCGATTGACTGTAAGCCCAGAGTTACCTTGAATTCTGGGAAGATTCATTTTCATTTTTAAAACATTTGCATTACTAGATGGGAAATGCATTTATTCTTGGACGCTTTAGAGTCAAGAATACCTCCAGAATTTATAGCGTGTCATTCCATCTTAAATATGCCGAGTCCTCATACTTAACTGAATTCGCATTTAAGGAAATCGCCATATATGCAATTTAAAGTGCGCGAATTTAATTGATTCAATGATTAATTTATTGGTATATTTTTATACTATAAAATCCGTGTACAAGCTTACTTTTATGGTTTTTAAATTCTTTTACTTTTGTATGTTTCTTTAAGTTCTCTTACTTCTTAAGGTTTTTTCTTTTGTTATTTAGTATTTGCTTCATCAAAGTAAAATGAGGACCTTTGTAAAATATTCTTGGTTTGTGAACCGTATCGCATAAAGAATATATCACGCATTTGCAATATTTATTGTCAGGCATCGCGGTGGTTGCTGTAATTTATAACTCATAGTTCGTGCTTGCGCGTTGGAGTGTATAAGGATTGCTATATATTTTCATATTTATCTCTGCTCCTGTTCAACATAGCTGTGAAAAATGCCGTTACTGAAAATGTATTAGAATTTCACCGGGTAGTTAATTTTAAATGTTTTTATCCTGAGAGCTGAGAGTTTCGAACGGAATTACTAGATCGTGGCTTTATTTTATCGAGGCTGATCCACTATAACGGGACTCCAGGTATCTTAGGAGTTTGTCGATAATTGACGAATAATGTTTTTGGGTTTGTGTGCCCAGGAAGATTCTTAAGAAGAAGTGATCTCAGGAGTCACCGTCACCTTCATTCTCTATAGTATTCACTTTAAAACAATAGTAAACCTCTTTTCATTTAACACTTTCACAACACCACAGCTTATTTTAAATAAATTTCAGACAGGTCCTCATTATATATATGATATATATATGTGTGTGTGTGTGTGTGTGGTGTGTGTGTGTGTGTGTGTGTGTGTGTGGGTGTGTGTGTGTGTGTGTGTGTAGGTAGGTAGGTAGGTAGGTATATATGTATATATTAGCTTTGTTTTTGTGAGAAAATGAAAAAAATTGTGGGTTTAAGAATATGTAATTTCTTATTGTTTTATATTTATATTTTTGCTTCGAGCCAATTATGGAGTGAATATCGGATGTTATTTGTGCATTGGAACCAAATATTTTAGATTAATTATTATGTTGGTAGATAACCCTAAATCGATCACTGAATTTCTAAAATACATGCGTATGCCTCAGTGGAAACTCTTATTCGGCATTACTCCGAAAAAGTCTGCTGTCATGAAAAGTTTAGAATTATTATAAACTACTTTGAAAAGTGGATAAATAGGTTAAGTGAGTTTGGTCTTGAACAGTATAGTGACTGACTCCTCGTGAACATGTGCATATTTACTGTGCTCTTATGGAAAACAGACTGCTGCAGATTTTTTGCTAAGTTTCATTTAGATGTTATATGTGTGTATCTCAAAGTTTTATGCATGTATGCACTTATATATATATATATATATATATATATATATATATATATATATATATATATATATATATATAAATAAAGGTTTTTTTGCCACGAAGGAAAATATGAAAAAGCGAGATAGCCAAGTACTTTGGCTATCTCGCTTTTTCATTTTTTCATTTTTTCCTTCGTGGCAAAAAAACCTTTATTTATAACATAGCATCACGTTTTATATACTTCGTGATCAAGTTATTCATATATATATATATATATATATATATATATATATCTTATATATATATATATATATATATATATAACACATACATATATATGTGTCTAATATTGTGTATGTTTGGATGATTGTATTGTAATAGTCACGATAACCTCTCAGAATTTCTTATTAATATAATTAGACCACGCATTCCTCATGACCAACGATATTAGCGTTGGCCCCACTGCTCTTATAAACAGTGTGGGTGTGAGTCTTGCCAAGGAAAGAGACTTCACTCATTTCATCCGATTTCAAGAATTTCTCTGGAATGCATATCAAACCATGCAAATAAATCGGGAATTGAAGGGGAAATTTTATGCCACAGTTTATATCATTAGCGAATAGTCATTATTTTTTCTCATCACTATATGATTATTATATTTTATATATATATACTATATATATATAGTATATAAGTAATAGTATTATATATATTTTATATATACACTTACTTATCTGCTCACAGCTTCGTCGATTGGTAGGTGGTAGCCTTGATCAACTCTGAGTATATTTAAAGGATCTTTGGATCAAAATACATACTTTTCGAACGTGATCCAAGTATTTTATATATATAATTATATATATACATACATACATATATATATATATATATATATATATATATATATATATATATATATATTTATATATATATATATATATATATATATATATATATATATATATATGTGTGTGTAATGTTTTTTCTTTGTGCTTACTTGAGATGCTTTTTGCTTTGGATATTATTTGCACTTATTCTTAAACGATTACTCTAAATGTCGGCACATTTGTTTTATTTCCCCTCCGTGGAGAAACCCTGGTCTTGCTTTCTTCACACGCAAGTGTTTGAAGACGATTTACTGGTTTTTAATATTCATTATGTACTTATCAAGCAATAGTCATTTTGCTTGTACAACGTGTACATTTTTAGAGAGGTTTGTATATGTTCGCATTTCAGCAACACACTTTCATGGATCGTCTGGTTAACTTTTTTTTTTTATGCAAATGTAACGTCCCTAGCCGAGTAAAAAAGAAGACAGACTCAAGTACGTGAAGAAGCGATGAATGTGGTCCTTGAGATCTGGACATGACAAACATTGCTCAACTTAGCTTAGGTCAGCTTACTTCAACATTCCAATGATCAAGGAGCCATGGTATTAAAGGCATCCTCCTTCATCTATCTTCAAATTCATATTCCGTATTCATATTAACAGTTTTCATGATTCGTGTTCCTTGTCATTACTTAATGGACGAAGTATTTTTTTTCCAACGTAATATCTAAACCATTGGTGATTTTTCTCCAAGTTTGCCATTCTGTTTTTATATACCATATGGATTTTTTATTGCATTTGCAGAGCTCTATCACTTCAAGTAAGTTATGACTGGAAACTCTTAGGTGTGATCCTTGAGTTTAACCTTTCAACTGTAAGCCAAGTTTGCTTTTCATGCCACTTCTTAGAAACATACCTTTCTGCTTATGCTTTATATATGCTTAGGAATAAGGGAAAGCTTATAATTTTATACTATATACATTCAATACCTTATCTTTAAAGTTCTGTCGACACTGCATGCTTTCCTAGCTTTGTGAGTCATTACTGGCTAGAAAAACTGAAAATAAGTTTCCGAAACACGGTGTACTAAAGAGTAACGGTAACGGCGCCGTAATTCAAATCGTATATATTTATATTTTATGTGGAATACATTGAAGTATGGCCTCAACCCTCAACTATTCATGAAACTGGTCTTCATCTAGTATTGTTTTCTGTCTGTGTGTTGTACCAGTTGTAAAATTTATTAATGGTAAGAAAAAATATGCTACTAAAAAGAATTCAGATATCGCAAAAAGCTTTTTTTTTATAAATTTACATTGTGATAATTCTACACTTGTTTTTAAAGGGTTTACTTACATACTTACATAACCTGAGACTGATACAGTATTTCTAGATTCTTCCAGAGATGGCCTTGTGTTACATAATTCTTTTGGTTTTACAAGCTTTGCAGTGTAGTAATTACTTAATTGATTACTCAGTGGAAATAATTATATTTATTTTAGCATATTCTGGACACTGAGTTAAGGAGAATTATAAGGGAAAAGATAAATTCGTTTGTTTGAAAGATGGGACATTCCTTTTTGATAAATTTCACGTAAAATATATTTATAATAGATTTTCGAGAGTAAATCTCTAAAGCGTCCATTAAGGCTAAAAATCAGCTTCCTTTAATGCACATCTCTTTAGGTCTTATCTTCATGGGTGGCATCTATAATTAGCATTGAAACGAAAAGAACACAAACTGCACTTACAGAACATTCCGGAGGGAGGAATGCCGAAGAGGATTCTTTTTGTTTAACGGTTTCTTAAAGACGCTCTCGCCCTTTTTCTTCACAGCTCTCTCTCTCTCTCTCTCTCTCTCTCTCTCTCTCTCTCTCTCTCTCTCTCTCTCTCTCTCTCTCTCTCTCTCTCATCCTTGTGCTGCATCGACGGTCGTCGGATTTTTTCTGTTGTAGGGCTGTTGTGGCCAGGCTTTGTATTATAATTTATGGCGTGGTGGGCATTGACGGCTTGTAGGGCGAGAATAATCCGTTGTTCGGCTGCCAGTCTGCCAGTTCGGGCTCTCGGGAACAATGCATCGGTTGTTAGGGAGATCTCCGAGATATTTGTTCCTCCTCGGCTGAATGCCCCCTCGGCTGTCTCAATATTTTGGGCTGGATGACTTTTAAACTCTTGGATTTGAAGAAGACTTCAGTTGCTTCCCCATTGCTGCCCTCCTCTTTCAGAGAATTGCAGCTTAACCAGTAAATGTTATTTTTATGAACCCACGAATTTCCTTTTAGTTAAAACATTACTGGCATCGAAACCAGTTCACAGAAAATAATCATTCACATGAAGTTAATCAAATTATTCCTCTCATGTGATCCTGATCCACGATCACCTTCGCTGGTTTATTAAAGATAAATCGGATATCGATCAAAATGATTTCGTAGTGTGTGTATTTTTATTTTTTCTTTCCTCTTGATTCTCGTCCTCAGACATCTTAGGGCTTGTTTGAACCTCATCTTGAAACAATTAATAATTAATGAAAGAATCAAACAGACTATTTCCTGAAGTTCGTATTCTTTATGATGAATATACGGTACAGGTAACTGACTTGTATCAACAATTATTTAATTTAAATATATAGTACATAATATGATTTTCTGATATATTTTTAGTTCAACTGAAGGTAGTTATTTACTGTGTACCTGTTCCTTTAAAGTTTTTATTTCCCTTGGTCTTCTTTTTGTCACGGGAGATTACAAAGGATATTCATTTTCAGATAAAGTAGCCTCAAGTAGTTTCCACGATATTTCCTGTGCCTGTGGACCTTGTATGCAACATTTTTTGATAAGCGTTTACAGATTGCCTATTGCGTCGCTAATAAGCACATGCTGCGTTAGACATATAGTGGGTGTGACAAGACAGACTTCCTATTAAGGGTTAGCTATATCAGAGCTTGTATTGAGAGTGTGCTAAGTTAGAATTGTAAATGGTGTTCTCTAAATTAGGCGCATTTTGAACGTTTTGTCATCTTAGACTTACGGTGAACTTGCTGGAAACATATGTCGAACTAATTACGTATTGATTGTGAGCTAAATCAACATAACGAGCGTTTTTTATTTTGATTTCCAAGTACCTTCATCTTATGGCCAACGGACCTGAACTGACTCGGCGGCTTTGTCGTTCTTTTCTCAAGTGTGCCGAAATAATTTTATTATTTGCCGTTCATGAGAAGGCCAGTCTGGCGTGGCTCCCTCTTTCCTGGGAGCATTACAAGGCAGATCACTTTCAAATTAATTGTTTAAGTGGCGATTAGATTACGGGAGAAAGTGGTGGGTCCATATAAGGACCTTAAGAGTACGGTGCGACCTCTAATGGCCCAGACCACGTCCTCTATCATCCGTTTTGGCAGCTTGCAAATGTTTTTTTTTCTCATATTTCATTTTGCTTTGAATACGAAATTATTGTTCTCTCTTTGTCTTGCAGGTGTGTTTTCAGGTTTCGGTTACGGAAATTTCTAAAAGAAATAATGCAAATTTTTATTCTTGTGACTGCGAAGCTGATTTATTTCATTCTCTCTCTCTCTCTCTCTCTCTCTCTCTCTCTCTCTCTCTCTCTCTCTCTCTCTCTCTCTCTCTCCCTCTTATGGTTACCACAATTTTTTTTGCATCATTTGTCGTCTGTCTAGTTTTCCTTCTCCTTGGTTCCATCTCGTAATTTTATTTTAATTGCTGTAGAATGGAATGTTGCCTCTTCATCCTCCTTCTCCCCTTCCTCTTCACTTTCCTCTTCGTCAGCTTCTTCTCTGCAATCAAGGTCATGAATTTTCTCCTCGGTCGTATTCCAAGGCAGGAAGCTTTATTACCATTTTTATTGGTTTACTTGAAAATATGGTTGCACATCTGTCCGTCATTGCTTTTAGGTGAAGCTATAGGAAGGGAAGTGAAGCTTGAAATCATCACCTCGTGAAAGGCCATTTTTATTATGCAACGTAATATCCTCGATGAACTATTTGATATTTTCTTGTGATGTAATTGTATTGTATTATCTTTGTAATGTGAAAGGACTATTAAATTTAATGTTTGATAGCTAGATACATACTGTAGGATACTTGTTCATGTAATGAAAAAGATGGCATATAGTGTGTTTGTTGAAGTTTACATAAGAAAATAATGTAGAAATGTTGGAACTCTAAAAAACATTATCCAGAAAAGGGCAAAATAACTTCTCGATCACAACCACCATTTCAGATCTTTATTTTTGCCACTTAGAAGAGCTTCGGGACATTTTGATCAATACTGCAATATGTAACACTAAATTTAGTTGTCACAGATTTTCTATCTAGGGGATAGATATCTCCCAAATTTATATTGAAAAAAATTAGCGACACGTACAAATCACACAGCCACATACACACACGTGTTTGTGTGCTTGTTTATTCAAGAGATTTGAGGTTAGATATTTTAAATATAACTTGAAGAATTGCATTTATTTGTGCGTATTATTATGTCCGAGATATCCAGTGAATGAAAGGTATTAATAAACATAATTAAAACCTACAAAAAAAGACAAAAAATTCTTCCTCTAATATGACCGGAATCACAGTATTTGTGCGTTACAATTGTTTTTTTACAAGCCATATGAAAAATGTATACATCTTCAGTTGAACAGTCGTATATAACTTGATATAGTGATGTCGTCAGGTGAGACCCCCCGCCACTCTCTTCCTCTTGTGTTCTCCAGCCACAGACGTCTCAAGATGCTTTGGTGCCAGACTTGGTCTTCGAGAGCCAAGGGCTCAATTTCACTTGGCGCCGCCATATTTTGCAATTGCTTTGCTTTTTAGATTATCGTTGCAGAAGAGTTATGTAAGATGAAAGGATGGGGTTTTAATTGGTTGGTCCTTCAGCATATCCGTTTCTCTCTCTCTCTCTCTCTCTCTCTCTCTCTCTCTCTCTCTCTCTCTCTCTCTCTCTCTCTCTGATTTTGAAATATAGTTTTTTTTTTTTTACTCGTCTCCATTGTTAATGACAGGATTGTTGTTATTTGTTCGTATATGTTTGTTTTCAGGGAATGCCATTGGTTTTAGGTACGGTAGCTAACAGACTTATTGATAAAACATCTATGGGTCAAATTTAATCATCAAAGTACATGTCAGAAAGAGGATAGGCCATAGCATAGCACAGTACATTGTTGTGAGTTCATGAGTAAGAAATATAAAGGGGATCATTTGACTGATATGCGAAACTGTAGAAGAAGACAGGAAAATGCCTGTGAATGAATTCACTGTTTTTGAAGTGAAACTAAATGATAAAGAAACATATGAGATGTAAAACGAGAGGTTAAGGTGGAATCACAGCGGAGATGATTTTAGCTGACACTGAAATGTCACCTAAGCTGTTTTGTAGAATTTGAATGGGGAATCAAAGCCTAATAATTAGGAACTGGGTATCTCAGCAAAGTTACCAAAGAAGGGTGGCCTAACTAAATGTGGTAACTAAAGACATTGCACTTTAGTCATTAGTAATTAAAATACGCAGTATGCTTAATCTCAAGCGAATGATATTGAGAAAATATGAACAAATTAACCCTATAATAAACAAATATATGGTTAAGATGTATTATGCAGCAATGCATGAAATTTAAAAATCCCTTTCTGATGGCTTTGGTTGATTACTAGAAGGCATTTGACAGCGTCCGCAGATTATTATTATGGAAGATCATGTGTCTCGGAGGAGTCCTCGTTAAATATGTAAAGCCACTTCAGGTTTGTCTTGTAAAGTGATTTGGGGTGAATAATAGGAGGCTACAAATGAGTTTTGCGTCACCTTTTTTCTTCATTTATGAGATGACTAGCAATATAAATGTAAGAAAAACAAAAGTCTTGAGGACATAAATTACATGGAGCTACCTAAGATATAGAAAGAATTTAGAAACAGTGGTATCTAGCACATATCTTAAGCTGGAATTTAGTAAATAATTTAGATCAAACAATAAGATATGTGAATCATGATATAACGATGAATCTATATCCAAAAAGACATTGTCTATCTGAGAATAAAGTTTTTGAGAGGAATATTATAAGTCAGACGGCAGGATGGAGTTGGAAAAGATACTGTAAGTGAAAGTACGGATGAGATGAGATAATTGTGAAAGAATGATTGAGACGGTTTGGGCATGTATGGCGTACAATCCGTGGGAGAATAGGACGTGATATTGTTAGCTGAGCTCCAGTGGGCAATGGAAGGGTTAGAAGACTCAGATCTGCGTGCATGAGAATCCGGAGACGAGTGGAGATTTGTGAAAGATAAAGCCCAGTACGTGCATACATGAGTAGCGGAATCTTCCGAAGGCCCTTGGGTCAAGTGGCGTTGGAGGGGGTGGTGATGATGATGATAATGTTTTTTATTTTATTTACTTTGTTTTGTTTTTCGACTTCATTAGTTTATTATCCCACAAAGTCTTTCTCAGTTTGTAAAATTTGAAGTCAGCATAAATGTAGAATTAAATGTGGCTGCTTGTGTAGGTACTTTATGTTTGATACTGATTCCTTGCCATTTAACTGTTTTTCTCAAACTCTCATTGTCATCTTTTAACCACTAACTGAACAATACTGAAAATCAAAATTTTAGAATATAAGAAAATTTACGCAAAAGCGGATCATCAAAAGTGAGCGAAATAGCTTACTGTATTTCCAGAGTCGTTAAAACAACAAAATAAACAGAAGAATGAGGTGATGAAAATTTCACTGTGCTTGTTCTTAACTTAACAAATTTAGGCTATGTCTGAAAGATATTCTCTTTCTTGCAAATAGATTAACTGATTTTAATTTTTTTTCCAGCTGCCTATTCAGAATATAATTTTTTACTGTTCACCTTGTTACTTTAGCCAAATGTTTAAAATATAGAATGTCATGTATTACTGTTGATATTCAAGTTGCATGAATATATTATGCATTAATTCTCAAGAACTCTGGTCTTTATTCTAACGGTAAGATAGTTATACAGCATGATTCTGCATGAGGACATCCTCAAGTCCCGCCTTATATGGAAAGCCAAATCAAACAAACTCTGTTACAACAACTAGAGGATACTCAGAGCTCCTCAACAGAAGCCTCCCTTTTGGGGAGAGCCGTTCGTTGTTTCGCAACACGGGCTCGTGGAAGATTCCGACGTGCAAACACTAGAGGGACGTATGAAATTTGGCCGAGGTTGGATAACGAACTTGCAGCGAAAATCGGGGTAGGTTGCCATTGATGGACGGAACAGCTGTAGCGGTACCTGGAGATAACATACACTGCCGTGACCTGACATTTGACCTCAGGTCTTTGCATTAACGGGGAGAGGTGAAAACTTACTTTCTTATTTCTCTTTAGTGTCGTAGGTTTCTTCTGCCTGGCCCTTCCTTCTACAAATTAAGAATTCAAAGGTCACGATTGTTCCAGGCTCCATTTTAGTCTGTTCTTCTGAATTCTGAGACTTCGATGTACAATAATGATGATGATTTATTTTAGCTCGTGGCTTTGTTAAAGTACAAGAAGCAGATAAATTGGACACGTTAGAAAAAGGATGAACGTAGGGAGAAATTTTTCAGTATCGATTGATTTTACTGTAATAATGTTACATAATTTATTCGCTTTTTACAGAGACCTTTAATATGTCTTGGATGATTGTGGACTGAGAGTAGCTCATGATAAAAATGTGCCAAGAGCGCTCCTTCATTCTGAAGCCTTTTGCTGTATCATTCTCTTAGCGTTTGGTGAAACACTTTTCTATAACATTGTTCTGTTCACAGATCCGCTTTACGATTAATCGTTGTAATCAGCTTTTCAAATTTTACCATAAACAGCACACAAGAATTGTATATATGGTACGCAGACGTGGTGTTTTTAAACCTCACGTTAAATGCTTCAGTGTCCGTTTTTTTACACAAAAATGCTCAGGAAATGAATTTGCCAATTTCTCCTGGACGGAATAATGCAATAATGCAGGTAGCCTACACCTTCCTTGCCAGAGAGATATGATGTCTACAGCTTTGGTTTTAGCACGTGTGCATAAAAATATAGAATTATCGATAATCATTTCATATACCTATTTTCTTCAGTAAAATTTAACAACTTTAGTGTAGGTACGCCAGATATCTTGGTCAGTCAGTCCATCATTTTCCTCTCCCTTCTTTGTAAGGAACGTACCTTAAGACGTGAGGCGTTCCCATCATTACTGGAGCTTTACCATTGTTATTTTGGCCCGCTAAGGGTCTTTGGAGTGCTTTTAGGGTCCGCTATTCCCACATCTTGAAAGCATGAAGAATAATATAGTGGTCCTGTAGATGAGTAAGGTTGAGGGATTCGAATGGAGTAAGTATTGGCGTTTAATCTCTTGATAAGGACGTTGATGAGACAACCTGTGATCTCTCTTGTCATTTTTTTCTTTCCTTCTTATGACGGCGATGTTATTTACGCTGACATGATGATTCCACTGTCATTTACCGCATATGATTTTCATATTATTTCATCAGGTTGTGGAGTGTATTCTTTGCTGTGGAATTTTTTTTTGTGTCCTTACAAATATCTCTCTCTCTCTCTCTCTCTCTCTCTCTCTCTCTCTCTCTCTCTCTCTCTCTCTCTCTCAACTTGTTTTGTTCACCAGATTGAAAGCTAATGTACATATCATCTTTGACAAATATATGTTTTTGAGAGACTTTCCACATTGTATTTGGTCATGATTATGTAGTGCATTGTTGCTACCTTTGGTAATTATAGTTCGAAACACAGTAGAACAAGCAAATACGAACGTGTCAACGGAGTAACATTGTTATCGCCTAACTCGTAAATTGAATGCAGTTGATGTTAATGCGCAGATACTGATGGATGTTTTAAAAGGATATCACTGTATCTTTTCAGCCTCTTGTATCTGTTTTGGGTAGAGATTCTGAAAGTTCTTGCAAGAACGACGTCATGCCATCTGAATGATATTGAAAACGTTCAGCATTTCACAATAATTCTGAACTGCGGTTTCAGATACTGGGATCGCTTTGGTTGATCCTTTACTTTGGCATCCAAAACGGCAAAGTTTGAGTGACGTATTCATTCGTCTGCTATAAAGGATCAGCGAGATACGCAACTTTTGTAAAGAGGCAAGAACAGTATGCTGCATTATCACAATTATTTGCTGTCGTATTTATGGGGAAAACAACCAATATAGAGGTTCCGTTGCATGTTTTTTTTTTGTCTGAATCGAATGGAAAATGTTAAGTCATATTCACTTAGAGGTTAGAAAAAAGTGCTTATATGTATTACTGAAAAACGCAACAACAATTATGTCTTCACTTGCAATGAGATGGAAAAGAAACGTTTCATCCCTATTATCCGATAAAAAATAATAGGGTAGTTATCATTACGAGCAGATAGTAGAAAGGCTGAGAAGGAAAGAGAGCTGCTTCGATCGCCTACGTTTTATTTTGCCTGCTTTTCGATAAAGGAATGATTTTTTACAGCTATTTGACAACGGTATTATTTGCCATTTGCATGAAAAAGACACCAATAAGGCTGTGCATCACTGCAGGAAGCATAGAGAAAAGAAGAGATGGTATTACTGAATGCTGTGCGTACTTTAGTTTTGAAATACTGCACGGGTTGCAGGAGTGTGGTCGACGTGGGTTTTCATTGGAGCGTATTTTCTTCCAATTTTAGGTTCCTCTTCATTTCATTATGCCGGTTAACTACGGTAGTTTGACATTTTTAAACTCAATTTCTCTTTTACTCCTCATACAAAAATCTATAAAGCCTTATTGCAGGGATTCGTCATGAATCCAGTCTTAGCTAAGGGAATAACATATGATTTGCAGTCATTGAATTTAAGTAAGGAGAGAGAGAATATAAGTATGTTTTTAAGGAGCATTTTGAGATGTACTGTTAAGATCGTGTTATTGTACCCTTTGTCGTTAAAAATTAACGATAGGATCGTGTGCTAATGATGCTGTGGTTTCATGATTGCTGTAATGTTATCGTCCGTAATATTGTTATTGCTATTTATGTTACCTTATTCGCATTATTCTCATTATGATGATAATGCAACCCCTATCCTTCGCACATGCCAGTTTGGAGATTTAAACTGTTCGAAGAATTCTTTTTCATTTGAAAATCTCATTTCATTCCGTACATTTTGTATGTAATTTTCGTATGCAAGGTTCTTTTGAGTGTATGCTTATAAATTCCATCTAACGCTGACTTGTCTGAAAGGTTTCGCTAGTAACAGCGAAGCTCCTCTGTGATACCAGACCTTGTTCCAAATGGTATGTCCAGGTGGGTATGTCATTAGCTACAAGCCATCTCGTTTATCGGAGAGAAAAGTCCTTGTTTGCTATCAGGATATCAAATGTTCTTACTTGCTGAAAAGGTATCGCGTGCAGACTTGCTATTCCGTGTTGGAAGATGAGTTGCACTATTGTATTTTCCGACGACGGTACCTTATGCAGGATACTAATATAAGTTGATATAGTTTTTAATACTGAATAATAAACAAATGCACTCTAAATAGTTCAGCGTCGATGACCAGAGTCGTTACGACACGACTCCCAGATTACGTAAACAAATCAATCAATCTCAAAATAATTTTCTTTGGGAAGTGTGTAGTTTTACTCAGTTTTTTATCCTATATTCTTTTAATTGAAAGCAGCATTAGAAATTATTGATAAACTGAAGTAGTTGTTTGTCGTTTTTTTATGCATATTTTATTGAAGTGCATCTCCATTTGAAGTGTTATGTACCACTTCTGATTACTTTCTACTTTTTTTTATATTTTTTAACAGTCCAAGAAACATCCATCACATTAGCAGCTTCATGCGCCTACATAGAATGCTCATTGGCAGTGTGTAGCTACGCAGATTTTACTATTCACGTCTTGTAAAGCAGTCTTGTTTGCAATAAATATTAATGCCTTCTGTTTTTATGCCATTGTTTTTAGGTTTCCCTCTCCTTCCTCCTATCGTCCTCCATTTTCTCCCCGTGACCAAAACATCTCAGAACACTATTGCACATTCTCTCCTCTGTCAGTCATTTTACGACACCTACATATCTCCACACTTTCCGCCCTATCAGGTTCGCCTACATTAGATATGCTATGTAAAGAGTTTCATCTAAAAAGCTTTAGCCATTTTCCCTTTCATTTACATTCAGCATCTATACTACACCTCCATAAAGCCGAGTTGTCTGAACTGTCTTACCATAATTATGTTCCCAACTCGGCTTCAATAGACACTCCAAATCTCTTTCCAGTTCTTTTGGCCAACGCTATGACTGATCTTTCCAGTCATATCATCATGCTACTCCCACCACCTCAGTGAATCAACTGATTCAATTCTTCTACCATCCGTGTTCACATTTGTTGCTCTGTCTTCCTAGTCTGCATTTACCCTGGTAACTATATGCTTACATTTGCTGTAAATTTCTCGTCCAACTATTTTCAGACTTTCAATAATGTCCAGTAGGAGGCTAGTGCCGTCAGTGCACCTCATGCGTTGCAATGTCGGCATTACTTAAGGTTCTTTGCAGCGTCCCTTCGGCTCCTAGCTGTACCTCCATTCATATTATCTTTCTTCCATCTTACTGTCCACACTCTCTCTTAACGGTTGAAACGGAAATTGACAGTAAAAGGTTTGAAAGGTTTTCCCCTGTAACACCTTTCAAACCTTTTACTGTCAATTTCCGTTTCAGCGCTGAATGGCCTTAGTTGACCCAGAGCTTGGCCATTATGCCTAAAATATATAAATTAAAATAAATCTTTCAATAGAGTCTGTAGTTTCAAATTAAGAAATACTTCAGTATTTTTATTTCTATTATTGGCATTTTATGTACGGTTACATTATTTAATATCTTGCTTTTCTATAAGATTAAGGAAATAAGTCTGAATTTGAATACTTTTGCCTGACTACTGTACATTTCGTTAAAAGTGACATTCTGCAGATGGCTTCGAATTACTCTAGGCATTAGGTGATTAGTTAACTGTTGACGCAATAGAGTAGTAGAATTATGATAATCGATTAGTTTTGTTTGGCATTCCTGCATGTCTGTTCAGCGTATGTACCAGCCTATGTAGCTACAAGCTCGAAATCTCTCATTAATTAAGATATGATTAATTGTTAACGATATATCTCATCCATTTATCTTTGTATTTGTACGTGCTGGGATGTGCGTTTGAGTTTGTCAACCACGGAGTTTTACTCTGCCATTTACTCTTTTCATGATATATCTTTGATTCACAGATTTCCTTGTGAGAACCCCGAGAAATTAAGATTAGTAATGTCCTGTTGAAATATTGATACCATACTGTATTAGTTAGTATCTCTTTTCAGATTAATCCCTTTTACAGGCGTTGATGGTGCCTACCTAAAATGTAGTGTGGATAGTCTTTTGCTCTTATACAGATTTATATCATCTACTTGATTAATTCATGTAAAATCATTTTCATCAATATTCGATGAATTTGACTTCGCGTGACATACATATATAATTTTGTTTCCAACTGATTAATTTTTTGAAGGTATAATAGATGACAGTTGGTTATGAATTTTTCTATCTAATATTTTAATGATTGTTTTTGGTCAGAAAGCTGTTGATATTGTCGAAAACAATGGATTCTTAGTATAGCTTTGTAGAGCTTATTTTACTAACAGCTATATCTAGTTTTTCGAAAATTTAAATCAAAACATACTTCTGATTGCTTTAACACTATTGTCGAATAGATTTGATGTTGTTTAAATAGTTAAAAATTTTAAGAGAACGGTTACTGACTAACCACGAATTTTAGTTCAAATCATAACGCTAATTCCTTTACGAGAGGTACAAATCCAAAATATGAAAAAAAATCTAAGAATTATCATCTGGTTGTCAAGGAATGTTACAGAGTTATGGCCGCGTGAGATTTAAACGCTTTTTGAGATTTCGTGTCTGTAACAGGTGAATACGCATGAGTTGACATTTAAGAGACGCTGGCTGTGATGCATGTGGTTGCATGAAGTTGAAGCCACAGCGCCTATTTTAGGGATCTCCTCCCATTTGAGTTCTTTTCCTTTTATGTTCTCGTATATATATATATATATATATATATATATATATATATATATATATATATGTGTATGTATTTATGTATGTGTGTGTGTTTAACCGCGCACGCGCAGGCACACACACACACCTCGACAGGGTTGAAATGAAGTCACTGGTAAATAAATAGATACTGATGACGATTTCATCCATTACAAATATTTTACCCTTGTCCAGCATTTTTTGCTTCATGTTTTTTTACCTCGTTTTGAGTGCATTCTACCGAAAAATACCCCTTTTTCTATTTTAGGAAATCGCACTGGTGCCAAGTCCAAGACAAGAATATGTTTGGATGAACATAGCCCATAGGCTACTTTGAGCAAGTTGATAGGTTGAACAAGATGTTTTCCAGTGAACAACCATCATTATTATGTATGGATTATGTATGGTAATTTTTGGTGAAAGTACTGTGATACAAATGTTGACCATTACCTTTAAAAAAGTAGAACTTTGAAACGAGGATTGAGAAATGGGCGTGGTTATCATGGCAAGGACCCCATGCTAAGATCTTTTGACACGAATCGGGTATTGGCGAATACTGGGTTCAGTTCCGCCGAGACACCCAGCTCTCGAGTAGCAAGTAGTGCCAGGGTAGGGAAGATATATCACATGCGTTAGATTGCCTTTTTATAATGAAAGAACTATTTTTCTTTTATTATTTATTCATTTATTTATTTTTTCGGTATCGAATGCCCTTCAGACATTCCTCTCTCTCTCTCTCTCTCTCTCTCTCTCTCTCTCTCTCTCTCTCTCTCTCTCTCTCTCTCTATCTTATATATATATATATATATATATATATATATATATATTATTGTTATAGTTTCCTTTATTTTTTAATGGGTTCAACAATATTGAGATGAATTTATTGTATAGTACGTGAAATGGCTATAAGACTGCAATACTATATTTGCATACGAAGAGTTGAAAATCACCTGGAATCTGTGAGTCATCATATCAAAAGGGTGACCAGCCGCTGACATCACCCCCTACCGCCGCTCCGGAATGTAGAGAGAGAGAGAGAGAGAGAGAGAGAGAGAGAGAGAGAGAGAGAGTGTGTATGTATGCGTCCATGGATGGCGGATTTTCTCTCTTGCTCACTTCTCAACTAGTTCCCGCGAGCCCACTCCTGTGCCCGCGTGCCCAGTCCTTGCCCAGCACCCACCTCGCACGCTTGTCGAGGCCCTTTCTCTCGAGCCATTGGACACACGTTCTCGGTATCTTTGCAGTTCTTCCTGTTATTGCTGGACATTGTGCGGTTTATAAGTTTTCATTTTCTAGAAATAGAATGCGCAAGTGATATTCTGATGCTTGTAGTGCAAATGGTGTTGCTATAACGGAAAATGTTAATAATATTTTTTTTCTCGTCCGTGTGTCAAGTGAGGTAAAACTTGTCAGATGTTGCCAGTGATGTTTCTTCCCTCCTTCTTCCCTTTCTATATCGTGAATGATGGAAAGGTGATCATCCTCCGCGGAAGAAGAGTCATTTCGTCGCACTTTTGGGGGTTTTATTTGAGTATCACGTTTAGCGTGATCGTGGAAAGGGGAGCCTCCCATTGGGAGTCGCGCTCTCTCGCACGGTAGCATGTTGTGTGTGAGTGTGCCTTGTGTAGGTGTATCCACATGCCACCTCCCCTAGAGGCACCCGGCTGAACAAGTGACATATCCAAAACTCCTCAGGTGCCTGATTTTTTTTTATCCGGGTCGAACGCCAGTGTGCTGCATGGTTTACGCTAATGCTGCAGTGATGATGCAGGTGTTCTCTGGTTTTTATTCGTTATATTTTGATTTTACTTTTAACCCCTGTTGCAGGGGCAAACTGTTCCCTTGCACTACAGATCCTGTACTTGACTGGGATGAAATGATCAGCAGGCATTGAAAGGTCGTAGATTGAAACTTCATTGATTAAATGTCATTGCATGTACTCGTTTACCAAGTGCGATTCCTCGTTTGGAAGTAAAAGTGTTGGAAGAGATGAAGACAAATGAAAGTTTGTTTGTCTTGATGTATTTCTTAGATATAATTAATCATAATGTGAATTTTAGTTTTGTGTTGAAGTGCGATATGTTCAGGCATCGGGAGATCCGTCAACGGACTGACCTTGGATTACCATAAAGGACTCCCACAGTAGGAGATTGCGGTATCAGTATTCCAGTGCCGTTTTATTCCATCGGTGACGCCTTGCCAGCATCATACCGAACTGTATATTTTGTTCCCAAGATGATAAAAAAGGTCAATTACTTTTGACTTGTGTTTGTTTGTGTTTGCTATTTGGAACTGTATAAGCGGTGGTTGCCCTTTCGTTGATGCTGTCATAGCATCATGGCTGTAAGATGTAATGTTACTGAAAGTTTGTAGTTTTTGTAACCCAATTTTCAGTTGATCTAATTGAAGGCAACCGTATATAGTTTATAGAGTTACAGTGTTCAGTAGAGTTTGCATAAACTGAAAGTGCATCTGGAAACTTGAAAAGCTTTCCATGAAATGACATTTAGATTTTGTTTCAAGGACGCATTCGAAGGCATTGGATATCAAGTTTGAAATGCTGCCATGTGAATAATGTGTAAAAATGCATGTTCAGCAAATACATTAGTAGGTGCTTCTGATACACTCGTTCTATATATGTTATTTATTGAAAGGTTTCTTTTTTGTTTAGTCACCCGGCACGCAATCTCTTGAATATCATAGTCAGTGACAATTATTGACTGTATGCAGTTGATGTTATGAAAGTGCAACCATTGCTAGGTGAGGTTCTTTTTATTCAAAGGTGCACGTGGCCAGGTAAGGGTTATGAGAAATCATAATGTTGCGCATAGTACTCAAAGTGCCACTTGTTTGTTTAAGGAACAGGAGAGAGTCGAGAGGTGTCAAGGGGATATAGAGGAATTTGATACCGCTTTGGGGTCTAATCTAGGCACAGCTCCGGTCCCGGTCTGGTTTTAGTGAACGTCATTCATATTTACGACGCGTTGTTTATTTATCTTAGATATCAATGAAACTTCGTTTTTCATTAAGACAGATACTTTAGGAGGGTTTTTATATGGATGGCAGATCATATACCATGTCATGAATAAGACATTCTGTAGAGATTTTCGAAGAGGAAGGATATCTTTTCAAGGGCTGAGGTTTTATATGTCATTGAAATATTTTAATGCTGCCCTCCGTTTTGTGCGCGTTACTATGATGCGAAGTAGATTTGTCTTTTTATTATAAATTGATTTGTTATTGCTTCTGCTGGCGTTACAAAGAGAATGAAAGATATCATTTTTTTTTCACTTATAATGTTATGTAACTGAAGGATAGATGTAATTAAAAAAATAAAATGGGTTGTGCCGTCAGTGCAATGTGGTATGATTTCTGCCATTTATTAATATGGCGGTCTCAGGCACGTAAATAATGCATTAAGAAAATTGTTTTGTTTGTGTTACATTCTTCTTCCTTTTCCTTAGTTGAAAAGAACGTTGGCACGAACCTGTAATGTTGTTTTAAGAATATGTGTTATTATCAAGTTTCACTTTCTGGGGATTGGTGTTTTCGGTCTCTCATGGTTGAACTAATACTGCAAGATCCGTTATGAATTCATTAACGAGTTTATATTTTTCGGGACCGTACCTCATTTCTGTATTTTATTCTGATTTCTAGCCGTAATGATGATTCAGAAATTGAATGATAATGCATTTAAAATGATAAAAGTATGAAGGCAAAACAACAAAACTCAAAGTCGTACACAGAAGAGGGTTTACGGGTTAATTAGGTACTGTCCGGTTAATTTGACTTGTCTCCGTGGTTGATTATGACTTCATAATTCAGTTCGCTCGGCTTCTCTGGTTTCCATGATAAAGTGAAGCACATGTTTTGAGATCGCAGTTCTGATGAACCTTTCTTGCCATCATCACATAAACACGTCACATAATGAGATTAAAGGGTAATAGGTAAATGTTTATATATATATATATATATATATATATATATATATATATATTATATATATATATATATATATATATACTATATATATATATATATATATAATATGTATGTACACAAGCACGCGTGCACCTTCTATATGTGCACAAATTTGCACTTGTATTGGAAATACTTTGTGATTTCGCAATAGTTAGTGTAGTATTCGTAATTTCAGTTGTTTGTCTTTGCATAAATTGGACTTTGATTGTTAGGTGATGGGAACAATTGGAACATACACACATCTAAGTTCATGTAAAGTTGTAAACCCTCACATTTGCACAAACGTTAGTTTATTGCCAGTGACACGTAATTTGTTGTTTCGTTAATGTCCGTCTAATATCCGTTGTATAGGTCCTAACATGTTTCTCATTTTCATAAACTCCATGGTAATTCTACTCTCCCGATTCTTGGGAGGGGTTATGATTTCATTTTTATTAGCATCGATTTCCTATGTCCCCATACAATTTGTCACGGGTTTAAAGTTGGGAATCAAAACGACTATTGGATATTCGAGACTCGGGTCCTATTTCAGATGCGGTTCGTTAAGTCGCTTTTATGTATATCCTTTCGAGTAGTTCACGCTTAGAGCTGAGCTGGTTCTTAATTAAGGTTTGCCTTACAGTCGGTAAAATTCACATTATATATAGTATGTTTGAGTGGAGTGTACCACCAGCCAGGTAAACCTACACACACCACACACACACACACACACACACACACACACACACACACTACACACACATATATATATATATATATATATATATATATATATATATATATGTGTGTGTGTGTGTGTGTGTGTGTGTATATATATATATATATATATATATATATATATACATATATATATATATAATGCATATGAGTAGATTTTACCAATTGGTAGGCGAATCTTAATTGTGGGTGTAATAAAAATATGTACAATCTTAGATATACGTTTGTCTTCTCAATTTGAACGTTCATGTATTCCAGATACTTCGGAGGGGCGTTCAGGTATCAAATGCAATGAAATTGCATCTTGAACCGCAGAATAGGGTACAGAGAAAGTTGCACAGATTTTTTTTATTGCACGTGGGTCTTGGTTCTCTCATTACACGTTTCTTATGTCAGGCTCGTCTGACAAATGAAAACCGAATGAGAAATGTTTGTCCGAGCACGTATGTAACTGCAACTGAGTATTTGATTTGAAAAATAAAGCCCTGTTCACATTGTTAAAATCCCAATGCATGAATGAGTTTAGACGTACGTGACTTATGAATAAACGGTTTGGTTGTTTATATATATAGATATATATATATATATAAGTGATTCACGATGTCACGAAGATATACATACATACATGCCTACATACTACATAAAGCCATAAAACATAATACCTACTCGTAATTATTATTTGTAAAATGATCGGGCAGCATTGTCTGTGGCGTGTATGAGCACTGTCATATCATGATGTATTTTGTGACTTTTCATGTATATTCGATATGCATGTCACCTGAACACTATAAATTCAATTGTTTGATTTTACTTTTTATTTTTGAATGCATTTCATCCTCTCAAAAGTATTTCTGAGATGTAGAGAAAATAAAAATTCTTTATGAATTAGGCAAGGATTACTGAGCCTTGTTATACTAGATCCTCCCATTCGGACCCCTGCCCGGTCTCTCTCTCTCTCTCTCTCTCTCTCTCTCTCTCTCTCTCTCTCTCTCTCTCTCCAAAAAAATCTTTTACACCCAGGCCTCGTCTATTTGGTTAAAAGTTCAGAAAAACCTCCTGGAGAATAACCCGCAGCTTTATAGTCATAAATCACAAATTACTCGGAAAATTGGGTCGAAAGTGGTCCTTCGGGTCGTGAAATTGGCCCGGGGTTGGCCATTAACAACCAGCCCTCTGCAATTTCTCGCAAAGTGATTCCTTTCCAACCTGCCAGGACGGGTTAGCTACACCGGTGTCATCATCGTCAACGTCATCACGTTTTACCTTTCATTCGTTGATGACTTTGCCTTAGTTTCATGACTTGTGATTGGGTATGAGATTTGGCGTGTTGGATTCAAGAGCGTGCGAGGTCAGTCACCATGCCTTCTCCACTACATGTAGATTTGTACCTTATAGGTTGATTGGTCTATCCCAGGCATATAACCGTTGATTTAATCACCTGTGCATATCATTATATGGTCCATGATTCGGGAAAAGCTGAAGCCGGATGTAGGAAGAGCGGGTGGCAAAGGAGGACAAAAGGCCCCGATGTAATTGTTTGCTGATTATTGGCCAAGGTGCACGCGATGGAAAATGACATTGCTCTCTCTCTCTCTCTCTCTCTCTCTCTCTCTCTCTCTCTCTCTCTCGAATATTGTTTTCATGTACTAGCGTTTTCCAGTAACCAGACTGATATGAAGTTTTCCAAAATTGTCATATCTATTATGATGTATAAATTTGATGACCCAAAGAAATTCCTATTAATTTAGCATTGGTTGGAAATACTGGACCAATATAACTACAGTTATAATTAACTGTTTTGTTCTGCGTTGTCCGTTGCTGTTCATTCCCGTTGGTGCTAGTTATCATGGAGTTAAAAAAAAAAAAAAAAACAGGTACACAAAGATCACACTGAACCTGGATAATGATGGCTCGGTTGAAGCATGTTTGCCTTGGTAGTTTTTATATATAATAATATAGGTTTGAAAGTCTTGTATGGTTTCTTGTAATTTTTGTTTACATACTGTTAGTGTTTGAATGTCCGCGATAGCATCAGATGTTATTATCTTTCTTTCCAGTATCTTTGCCGCTTAACTTTTCCTGCACCCTGTAACCTACATTCGTAGTTGCTTCAAAGGGAACCCTTTAACATTTCCTGTTGCCATGCAGCGATCGAGCTTGTTTTGGACAGCTCTGCCTCTCTCGATGTTTGCTTCATTAAAAAAGGCAATTCTTCTTGCCGACCTGAACCATCACAAGTGAGCTGCCTCCTCCCACAAGAGCATGATCTGCGGATGTGCACTTGAACGCTGCTCTTGTGACGCCAGTCCCGCCCACAATCTCACCTGGTCTCGGGTGAAAGTACGAAGGCTCACCCAGTAGAGAATCATCGTTGTTACCTTAACTCAAATGTTAACAGATGTTGCACTCAGTTGTCATTGACGCATATCACAGAGGAAATCCAATTTTATGCACATTGAGATTGTTTCATTTTCATTAACCGTCGATGAAGTTCTGTTTTTTTTTTTTTTCATGATTTTCTGTGTTTCAGGCGTGCCTATACATATCCATGAGTTGTGCGTGTGTGTGTGTGTGTGCGTGTTTGTTTTTTTTTTTTTTTTTTTTTTAAGGAAATGAGTTTCTATGTATTGGAATTTTCATCCACTTGTCTTCATTCGCTAAAAGAAAATTACCAATCATACATTTTTTTTTTTCTGAAATGAACGCGTTATGTAGGGTCTCGAAAACCTTATCGAATGTAAGGCACTAAAATTAGAATATTCCTGTATCCTCGTCTGTTCTAGCTGCAGCATGTACAGTGGTGGTTACATAATTTATTGGCTGTCGGGAGCAAAGATTTATCTATTCACAGTCATGTTTATGTACACGTGACGTAAGGGAAGATTGATTCATAAGAAATGGCACGTTTTACTTTTGTATTGTATTAATTTCATTGCTTCAGATTATTAAGCATATAGCTTTAAATAATAATGAAGGAATCAATTACGGTCGAGGATGTACTAGATGTTCCAAAATAACTCTCTCTCTCTCCTTCTCTTCTCTCGCGTCTCTCTCCCTCTCCTCTTCTCTCCTCTCCTCTCTCTATCTCTCTCTCTTATCTCATCTCTCTCTCTCTCTCTCCCCACACACACACACACACAGATCAGCCGGGCAGTCGTTGATTTATTCTCAGAAAAATAGATAATTGTGTTCTCTAGCAGTGATAGCTGAACGTTTTCTCTAATGGTCTACTTGTTAGTGCTTCATCATAACTGAATATGCTTATATTTGCGTTTTAATGGAGAGCCATAATGATCTTATGCAAATCTGTTGATTTTTTATCTTATATCCAATATGTAAAAAAATTCTATATGTTGAATGCTTAATATTCAATCAGTAAATAACTGTGTTCAAGTTTTCACTTTTCTATATTATTCAGCAATATCAATATATTAAGGAACAAGGGTGCAAAATTTATGGTAAACAGATCTCTCTCTCTCTCTCTCTCTCTCTCTCTCTCTCTCTCTCTCTCTCTCTCTCGTTATATTCAATTGAAATTAATATTCTCTAAGCATTGCTCCTTATGCATTCAAATTTTTGTACATTTTTTGGAGCGTAATGCCTGATGTGTTTGCTTAGGTAAATAGTATCACGACATATCTGTGATATTTGGCGACAATGGCCAGCCACTGGTAAAAGAAGGAATCCAGACGCATCCACATCGCCTCCAAGTGACTCATAATTTAGCTATAAGCAGTTCAGGTGGCGCTAGACAGTCGGGTTCTCACACAATAAAACGTGTTGGTAGCCATGAAGGGAGATTTCTTGCATGACCAATGAGACTCCAGGGTCCTTGTTATCTTGTCGTTTGTCTGGGACTTGTAGCTGGGTACTTTTGGATTCCTGCTTTCTGGATATGTTCTCTCTCTCTCTCTCTCTCTCTCTCTCTCTCTCTCTCTCTCTCTCTCTCTCTCTCACAATCAGGCAAGTAAACAAGAGCCAAGTTGTTGATGTCTCAGTCTGGGTATTGATGGATTGGGAAATACTTCACGGACAATAATGTATGAATGCTAGGACTTTCGCTATCTTGAAAAGGATTTGATATCCCGGTCTATCGCCTTTAGTGGGAATGCCTCTGATACATACGAAAGTTGTCGCTGTCCTCGCCAAAGGTTGGATCCTTTGCAAGTTCTCACGCCCGACCGTCTTCCTGAACCGGTATACCCAATACGTAAAGTTTTTTTTTATAGTTTAAATTCTTTAGTGCTTGGGTATATTCATGATTCGAGCCGGCAAAGCTGTGGTATCTTAAGGGAATGGGTTTTTGTTTGCTTATCTACAGTATATTGTTCCCTGCGTAGGTGTTTCACTAAGCACACACACACACACACACACACACACACACACACACACACACACATATATATATATATATATATATATATATATATAGATATATATATATATGGACTGAGGGATAAGCTTAGTACCAAGCGTTTTCACGTTCAGTCACGATAAGTGAATAAAATTGAAAGTGCTTTCCTTCTAGTATTACTTTTGTATGTATAATGTGTGTAACTTACTGAAACGCCTACACAGGGAACAATATACTGTAGATAAGCAAACAAGAACTCAGTCCCTTAAAATACCACAGCTTGGCTGGCTCGAATTGTGAGTGTGTGTGTGTATATATATATATATATATATATATCTATATATATATATATATATATATATATATATATATTATTTTGACTTACAAACAAACTTTCCAAACATTCAGTTACTAGAGAAGTAAAACTTCCCGTATACTTGTGTACTTTTTTTTTTTAATTAAGATAAATTGCGACACGGGAGAGATGACAAGCTATGTCTCTTTACTTATGATGATTTTTGGATATCGTCGAATTATTGATATAATATTATCTTTGGATGTTGAGGAAGACTGAAGAAAGAGTTGCAGGGCGAATTCATTTATCATGGAATTTAAGGTATCGACGTATAATTTTTGAAGATGGGAATATTGTACCTAAAGTAACTTACTGATAAATGTGGAAAGATTAAGATCGTTCCTGTAATCTTTATAGGGAAGTTTGAAGGAGCATACTGGCTTGAAAATGAAGAAAGCGTGCTATTGTGTTGTTGAACGCCCTAGGCTATCATCTCACCCACTGTCCAGATATGTGGTGATAACTTTGGATTAATGTAATGTAGTCTGAAAGTGGATTTCTAGTAAGACTATAAGGTGAGGACTGGTAACCAAGGTCGGCCACCATTAGGATCATCAGCAATAAAACGAAGATATTCTTTATTGTGGACCTTTCTGTTATTAGAATAAACAAAATGAATCTTACTTGAGAATGCCTACTTATTTCTTTGTTTTATAAATTGATTTTGTATCATATGCTCAGTCTTCATGATAATTTACTGTTATATTACACTTTTTATTTTTATTGTTGTTCCTGGCGTTTTTGTGAAAAAAAATTCGAAGTGAAAGTAAAATTTCATTATTTTTCAATAATCGTATTTTATACAGGCGGCATGTATTTTTAAGATGCATTATAATACGTATGAAAATCCCACTACAAATTGGTTGCATAAAGTTCTCATGAGCATTTTTCCCCAACAGCTTTCAAGCTGGGATCTTCGATAAGAACAATCATATGACAGCGATAGATGCTCCTTGTGATGATCCTAATACTTGTTACTGGAAAATTATTTAATGTACATAAGATTTAATGATATTCGCCTTACTCAAAATTGTAAGGTGGGAAGCAGTGAGTAAGTTACGGTCCTTTTATTTTGTGTGGGTAAATAAATACTAGGTTGGTAAAATGTGGGTTTCCGTTAACTTGTGTATGCCTGTGTGCGTATGTTTATTAAAGCCAGTTTAGCTAGTATGGTAGGACTTTGTATATTGCTTGATGCAATGTTTTTGTTTTCTGTCTTTATTGCAAATTATCAAAATACTTTAATTTTATTTGATACAGCCTTGAGGAATGACCTTGAACTTGCTAGCCATATTCGCGGTATTTACAGTTATATAAGAGGTGTCTTTTTCAAAAATTTGTACTGAACATCATTCACATTTTTTTTATCGGAATAGGTGCCTGTTACACCTTCATTATTTGGAATTCTTATACTTAAAGCATTACATTATCAGTACCATTGCCTTGAATGAGAATAATGTGGGGGTCAGCATTGACTTCCAAAATTAGGATGTCAGAGATAAATTGTACAATCACTTCCTTATATGATCCTGAAGGGACACAAGTGCTTCGCGAAAAATTACATCATACGTTACTTAGTTTTTGAGGTAACCCATCTTCAGCTGTAAACAGGTGGCAGTGTAAGAGTAATGCTCATTATGCAAATGATGTGTATTGTGATTCATGCCGTAAGAATGCATCTCGTTTTGGTGGAGTGGAACTATTGGCTCGAGTAAGGTAGTGGGAAGGAGGGAGGGGGTGGCTGTGAGGGGAGAAAGGTTGCCGAATACCTCTGCGCGTAGTAGAAACGAAGGGCGGTGACCTTATTGACGTAAGGATGACGAGAAGGGAAAACCAGAAGATACTACGTCCTTTTGGGGCTCCGATCAGGTTACCTTATCATCTCAAGGCTAAGTGGAGTTATTCCGTAGACCTTCCAGAGCAATTAAATTATTTATCTTTACCGTTAAATACTTTATTTTATTTTTATTTTATTTATTTATTTATTATTTTTTATTTGTAGTTCCTGGTCCCTGTTCCTAACTCATACGTTCACGCTATGTGTTGACCGTTACAATATTGTTCGAGGGCAAGGTTAATTGAAGTGGAAGTAATGTTGTAAAGTGTTAAGCCAGATGTTTATACATTAGTTCGTATTCCACCGTTATATGGGATAATGAATTGTATAAGCAAGCTTAGTCAGTTATAAAAGTTTTGACATTACCAAGGTGAAAGAAACTATGAATTCTGTCGGATTTTCAGATTAAAGTCTGTAGTTAGTGATGAACGGTGCGCTCGAATGACTTCTGTTCGAAATTCCCCTTTTCGCGAAGAATTCAGTCACTTGACACTCACTGAAGGAACGTTAACACACCTAACTCGATGATTTGACACAACCAACACACACACACACACACACACACACACTCACACACACCCCACCCCACCCCAACCAACAAAAAAAGTCATGAATTATCTTCAAGTGTCCTAAAATCAAGTAAAATGGTAATAATGAATAACGTGAAATTGTTGGATGTTAAAAAGTCCTGTCCTCATGAGTGAAAGGAAACTATCCTTATTCGGCTTATGAGGTTAAAGAAGTGATAAGGAAATTAAGTCGCCATATAATTCCGTGAAAGTATACCTGTACATTCTCTTCTATAAGTATCAGAATTCAGTTATTTTCCTTCGATATTTCTGGCATTTGTTCACTCCGTTAGTAGTTTTTTCTTTACTAGCAGATTTAGACTGTAATTCCTTCCTAATATCTCGGAAGTCTTTTTCTCATTCTTTGATTTACCTCAAAAATTCAAAAATTTTGGGCATCCTATATCCACCCAAGCTTGGCTTAGTACATTCCAGTTTGATGTCTTTCTTTCCACTTACAGCCCTTCCCCCTTCCATTGAAATCCTTTAAACCTTTTTCAGTTGCCCATTTTTAAAGCCATGAGCTTAGTGCTAAAGTCTCACCTTTACTATTTTCCTTATCATTTCATATGACCTTATTGCTTACAAACGATTTGTCATGTCAGTCAGGTGAAAGCTCTCTCTCTCTCTCTCTCTCTCTCTCTCTCTCTCTCTCTCTCTCTCTCTCTCTCAAATTTTTAAATACAAGTTATTTTTTGTGCGGTAAACGCATTTGTTTTTAAGGCGTTTGTGTATTTTCCTTGTAGATGTTTTCACACGTAACCGTTTTATTTTTATGACTGCATCTATTTGTATTCTCTCCCTAGGATTAAGTGCCCTTCAACATTTCCCTAATCTTTCGATTTGCAGATCCAAACATTCTCTTTGTAATTTTGTATCGGGATTCCTAACTTGCTCCGTAACCCACCTCAAGGGAGCCTTCGAACCATTGTCGTGAAGGTTGGCAGATGGACATGCCTGTCCGAAATAGATTTAAGTGGTCATTGTCTTGTGAAAGTCGACAGATAATAAGGAGATAAAGGCCCTAGCCTTTGTGTAGGTTCTCCAACAACCTGATCATTAGCGAGGACACAACCGAGATGGATAAATCATGTTTCAGACTAGACGAGTTTGCCCTGAGTTCCCTCAAACAATGGCCGTTTTCTCCGGAATACAGTCATCTTGAAAGTTCTTTTCTTCTTACCTTTTGGAAAAGCAAGAGGTCAGCTTAGGTCCATTGTCCGACTCGGGTTTGCTGGTGGGTGAGGCCGACATGCCACATTTATCGAAATATTGTTCTCTCTCTCTCTCTCTCTCTCTCTCTCTCTCGTTATGCTCTAGGTTACGTCGACATTTCATAGATTGAGTATGAGAGAAATAGAATCAAATTTTGTTTGCTTTTGTTAAAGCAGATTGTTAAAGTAGATTAATACCCAACAACTCATGATTCTCATTTGATCTCCAGCGCTTCTTGTTTTCCAGTTTTCTGTTGATGTACTCGTTGCACAGGGCTGGAACTCTCGTTTTTGTGAAATATAAACACATTCACGCAGGTGTGACTGTCAGAGGGAGAAAACAGATTGTTCCCTTCCTTGGTATGCGAAGGGAGCCAAAGTCATAAATGCAGAGGTAAGAAGAATTCAGGAAATGATAATAAGAGGGCAATGGCAAGTTGCAAGTCACAGCAGACCACTTTCACAGCTTAATGATTCGCGGATTTTAGGGTGCTCCGGTAGAGTAGCGTTTTCTATCAGTCTTGATTTTATTTTGCTTTAATTCCACCCTTGATCTGGGTTTTAAATCTTTGGGGTTCCGTTATTTTCGTACCTCACGTTTGGTTAGTAAAAATGGAATATTAGACTTTTTCCCTCAGCTTTCGTTCTTCCCGGTTCCTTTCCCTTTCTGCTTGAGGCCAGTCTCTTACCTCGTTTTGTTTTGGTACGTCTTAATTATTGTCTTTTTCGTTCACTTCTGTGTATCTACTCTTTAAGGATGAAATTCCGGGAATGCTTTTGAACTCGTCAGTCGTTGATATATTTAGACTTTTTTTTTTGAAAAGTGAAATGATCCAACTCTTGATCAAGTTTTCAAAGGTCTAGTTTTTGTAGATGTTGGTCAACGTGCTGGATGTCAATCCAATTATCATTTTATGTTATATAATTTAATTTAATTTAATGTTTCTTGAGTTATTTTATGTAATCGTTTCAAATTGTTTTGCAAATGATGAATTTTTTTTATTTCTTCTTTTACTTTGCTGGAAACCCTATCAGATGTTTGATGAGAGTATTAAATATATATAGTCATGCACTATGCAGGTGTCACGCACTATCTCTATATCTATCTATATGTACACACACATATATATACACACATACATTCAAACATACTCTCACAGTAGGCGGACAGGAGTTACTTAGATCATGTTTCTGTCACACCCGTCTCCTTATTGTGCCTTCACTCAATGCGTTTTATTATTGGCTTCTCGGGGACCAGTTCCAAGGTCAAAAGCTTTGTGCATGTGTGGATCCTGAGGTCTCTCTCTCCTCTCTGTCTCCACTTTCTCTCTCGTCGGCTCTCTCTCGCTCTCGTCTCTCTCTCTCCACTCGCTCATCCAGGGATGTTTGATGGTATTGATAAAAGCTAAAATTGTACTGCTAATATTTACGACTATACTACCTAAAAGAATGATTCATAGATCTGGTACTGTCGGCGATAATCATCAAAATGATTAAACATTCAGGGAAGTGTGTCAAATGCAATAGTTGAAATTTAATACGGTCATTGTTCCAGTTAATTGGTTATTTATAATTTTTCAGGACTTTCTTTGTATCATATTAATTATTCTTTCTTTGGAAATAGTTTTCCACTCATTTGATGCCTTCATAGTTTTTCTTTTCTAAATATCTTGACCAGTTTGTTAGTTCTATTGATATTCATGATGTATACATCTCAGGGTTGTTGAATCCTTACAAGCTTGTTGCTAACTATAAAATCTTGAAAATAGTTCATTTGCTGGATGCCGTTTCCTCATAGTTTCGTTCTGGAAACATTGCCACAAAATATGTGGTGGTAACTAATACGCTATTACCATCTATAATTCTTTTTTATCTCCATTCTTATCGTTTTCACTGAGCTCTTTAAGGGAATCAGCTGTTCACCCGCAATGGTTGTTGATAAATGGTAGTGCTAAGGCATCGGACACTGATTAATGCTTGTGCCGTTCTAATGAATGTTGTAGTTTGTGTCTCGGCAATATTACAAGGAAGGAATCCGGTATCAAACATATGGGACCTCCTTTCAGACCGCAGAACTTTTCAGAGCCTTTCGGGCTTTTGCGCTTACATTGGGAGCATGAAAGTCTCCCTACGTACATTGCTCTCTTTCTCTCCATGTGTTTTTCGTTTAATTTTCGTATTCACCGTTATTTAATAATTTAAATTTAACATAACCAACTCCCCCCCTCCCCATCGTTCCCCATACATCCTCAGCTCACGAATCGAGATGTTTGTCTCGCCCATTCCCAAAATGGATAAGTAGCCTCGTCCAAGCGACGCTAATGCAGCTTATCTTCCATGTCGATCTACATGGCAGCATCCTAGGGTGGACGGGTGTTCTAAACGCTTGACTGGTAGAGAGAGAGAGAGAGAGAGAGAGAGAGAGAGAGAGAGAGAGAGAGAGAGAGAGAGAGAGAGAGAGAGAGAGTCGCCTGTTGCAAAAATGGAAAGATATTTGCGTCACTTTATTGAGCACTTTTTCTGTTTGCTCTTTTCTTTTTTTAAGAGTAGATCAGTCATATTTGTCCATGTATTTAAAATGGCGATTATAGTCAAACATTTTAAGAGGAACGATGATGATGATGACCTGTTTCTTCGTCACATTTTACATATTTTTTTTTAGAATTATTTTATAAGTGATAGTTTTTTGTGGGAGAGTCATTCCGCAGGGCATTCCAGTTCACAGACATATCAGGGAGGATCCACGAATTTATTTGGCATAAATTTAAAACTTGAGAGAGAGAGAGAGAGAGAGAGAGAGAGAGAGAGAGAGAGAGAGAGAGAGAGAGAGAGAGAGAGAGAGAGAATTATATATTATGTGGCTACCATAAAAATGGCTTTTTAATTTCAGTTCTAATTAATGGAACTAATAACAAACGCGCCGTAAAATTCATTGCCAGGTCTTTTCCGAGATATATGCTGCCTTTTCATCCAGAGCCAATGTCGTGATAAATAACGTGACCAAAATTATTTTACTGTATAAAATGTTTTGTTATCGATCAGCTATGCTATCAAAATTTTATTTTTATCTTAGCAACTACCTGGTTATATGTAAATCTAAAAGCTTTCGACGATGGGATGTGCTCTTCAAAGAATCTTCCAGGACCTGAAATTTACCTGCTCATGAACAGAAAAACTACAAGGCATTAAAAGCAATGAACGGAGAAGTGGACAGGTACCCTTATTAGTGCAACCGAGATGTGATACCTGAACCATAACGAAACAATGCGTAAAAAACCTACAGGCTCCCTGACGTTATAGTTAAGATTCATAATTAGAAATCCATCGCATTGCTTCGTTATAGTTAAGGTATCACATCTCGGTTGCACTAATAAGGGTACCTGTCCATTTCTCCGTTCATTGCTTTTAATGCCTTGTAACAGTTTTTCTGTTCATGAGCAGGTAAATTTCAGGTCCCGGAAGATTCTTTGAAGAGCACATCCCATCATCGAAAGCTTTTAGATTTACATATAACTAGGTAGTTGCTAATATAAAAATAAAATTTTGATAGCATAGCTGATCGATAACAAAACATTTTATACAGTAAAATAATTTTGGTCACGTTATTTATCACGACATTGGCTCTGGATGAAAAGGCAGCAGATATCTCGGAAAAGACCTGGTAATGAATTTACGGCGCGTTTGTTATTAGTTACATTAATTAGAACTGCAATTAAAAAGCCATTTTTATGGTAGCCACACAATATATAATTCTCTCTCTCTCTCTCTCTCTCTCTCTCTCTCTCTCTCTCTCTCTCTCTCTCTCAAGTTTTAAATTTATGCCAAATAAATTCGTGGTTTCTCTCTTATACAATATGAAGTCAAGATGCGAAAAGGATTTCCTAATTGTCACGAGGAAGGAAAGGACGGTAGAAAGTAATCCGGATTAAAAGGATTGCCCTTTTTTATGCTGGCCGACGTGACAGGTATTCACTCGGGAACCAAGTGGTTCCTTTCAAAGACCCGATTGTAGGGGTCACTGCCTGGGTAAGAAAAGAGGAGGCAAAAGGAATGAGTTGACAAAAGAGCATCCTAAGGTGATTTATCAAGTTGAAGGTGTATTGGTGACCCGCGCGATGTCAAAGAGATAGGGGAAATTTGCCCGGGTGAAGTATGTGTGCTGGCGTATTGATAAGAAGGCCGATAGTTGAGACGGGTTTGAATTGCTCGGAAGTCTTGCCTAGTTTGAGTTGATGTAAGAGTTTTTTTTTTTTTTTTTATAATATTCACTCACTCTGAACTACGTTTTTCATTATTCATGAACTTTATCTGAATTCCATAAGTAATGAAAAACATCTATGTGTGTGTTTGTGTGTGCGTATTAATCATCACAATCAAAATAAAGTAATTGTAATTGTCATATATTGAAATCGCGTTCTTATTGTTTTAAGCCGTATTTGATGATAGTATATTATACACTGAACTTCTTGGTAAGCGTGTATCGATAAAGATGCTTGTAATGGACTAGGATCTCATTTGGATTTTTTTTCTTTCTATAAAGGTTGTTAGGTGTTATATTTGTGACACAGTTGCTCTAAAATAATCAAGCTGCTTTTCTATTGAAGTAATTGACACTAGTCTTGCGCTTTAAAACTGTCGTTCTTTATCGTCAAAGCCGGAGGGGAACTTTGGATTTTCTTGCAGTTGTCTGTATATATTCTCTCATGTTTACCTGTCATCACAAGTCCAACACCGCCGATACAAAGGTTTTATCATAATAATTATGCAATATCAATGTGAAAATTCGATATTGTGGGTCTAAATACCGTAGATTTCCATACACAACTAAAACTTTGTAACTTTTGCACTATAGTGTAAGAGATCAAGAATTCATGATTATTTGTTGTCCGTACTTCACTAATGAAGCCCTGCCTCATGACACCAAGCCCAGTGGCCATGTGATCACGACCATTCTTATGTTATAAATACATAAGAAGAAAATTGTCGGCCTTATATATCTCTACAGTAGCCATAACCGTACAATTGCATCAGTTTGAATGCCTTTGGTGTATTGCTTTGTAGGTACTTACTGAATGTTTTTCAATTGTAATTTTTATGCATACACGCATTGGCAAAAGTTAAAGCAAATGGTATCAACACATTAGTTGTCAGTTTATAAGGTCACAAGTTAGCAAAAACAAAAAGTGACTTGATGATTTATCCGTCACCGATGAATGATCAATTTATTATGTATTGATTTTCTTTCATGAAGAGTTCACGATGGCTTCTGTACAAATGATTCCTTTTGAGAAAGACCGGTTTTATTTTTCATTCGGATGTGGACGGTAATAACTTTTAATTCCTAAATGAGCTAGGGTTAGTCGCAAAAAGAGCAATAGAGCCATCTTTTTTAACAGAATAGGTAATTAATGTCGGGATTTGCATGTTAATGTTCCGTCACAGAGACCTATGAAAGTATCGATCAGTACAAGTGGCATAAAATTTTAGATGAGATTTGGCGTTTAAATGAAGCATAAAAGTGAAGAATCTTGTTAATCTAATTTGGATTATCAACATAATACCTATAATTTAGTTTAATGACCACAGAGATTAAGATAAGGCTGGTTGCAAAAAATCTTATTGTAGGTTTTTAAGATGTACATTACTTTATAATTTTGGTTGCAGGGTGGCTAAACATGTTGATGTGATTTTTTTTTTTTTATATTTAGTGGTTTTCTTTTGAATATTAGACATGTTAAAAATGTGATGTGTACTTGTTTACAGGCTGTGATATTATGCTGCAAAGCTGTTATTAGGAAATAAAAAAAAAGGTCTAGTGCGTAAGTGTTCTTATGGGACCTTGAACAGAACTGATGCGAAGTATTTTTGATCTTATGAAGTGAATAAAGTTGTTATGTCCGGTGATGAAGGAAAGGTTACCTAAAATAATGAAAATTCTCTTTATGGTGGTCTTCGTAATTTTCATTTATACAAGTACAAGAGGAGAGACGCCTGTACAAACAAAGTGGATGAAGAAATAAACAAATAGTTCATCTTGGAGAAGCCTTTTGATTCATGTCTAAATGTGTGTTCTGGAAAGAAATCCTAAAAGAGAGAAAAGAGAGGATGGGTAAAAAGAACAAGATCTCGGTACGCAAGTTAAACAACAGATGAAAGAAACCCACTTCCATAGTCAGTGCTTTATATCATAATCATCTATTAGTTCGTAGTTTGCACTGGAATTTGACCTTCTTTTCTCATTCTTATTCGGTAGACTGAACAGTATGCAACACTACTATACGTATCACGGTATGCATTTAAAGGATGCTTGGAAGATTTTGTTACATAAAACGACACATTTCAAAAGCTTCTCATAGTTGAACAGTAATTTATCACCTTCAGCTTTCCCTGCCCTCTCTGCACAACCATGAACTGTTAATCGTAAACACTAGAGGCAGTTCAGGTTTGTCTTCTGAACCTCATGATGTAGACACCTCTGATTTTTACAAAGCAATTTCTCATAATGTATGACGTTAGGAGAACACCAGTTACATCTTTGTGAGATACAGGACGTGCTCCAAGTTAATGTAAGACACCTCGTGTTTGAGAATATTCTCCTTAGGCTGCATTTCTGAACTTAACATGATGCCTCATAGCCCCATTTCAAGAACGGATGGGGGCTCAGTGTCTGCCATAAAACATTTCATCTTCGGTGGTGTCTTAGACTCCTCCTGGTATTCGAACGAAGAATCTGGGGGTGAGAACAAGAGAGGCATTAAAAATCAGGTGTTTCGAAGTCAGGTTCTCCGATCTCAAGTTCTCAGGCCTCAGGTGTTCAAGTCCCAAATAATCAAGAGCAAAATTAGTAGATCTCATAAATTCGTCCCTGGCGTCAACGAGGACGATGTTAATTTCCCTAACAACTTAAGGCAGTCACCTTGTGATTCAAGCCAAAGTGGTGCCACTGCGAGGTCTCCTGTAACTAAAGTCATCAACTTTCGATCGCCAAGTTTCCGATCTGCAGAGAGTAAACTTAACGTAGATGGCAAAAATTCCCCCCATTATGGGTCGACGCCTAATTTAACTCTGTCCTCAGAGGGGAACGATAAAACTAGCAGTAACAACATGTTGATGGGGGCCGTTGGTGGCACTCTTCCACGGAATTATCACAGAGATCATGGCAGGTGGATGCAAGATGCCCCTTGTGACTCTGCCTCTTCTTCCGTTTGTTCTTACGTTCACCCAAATAGTCTCACTTTAGATTCAGGGTTTCTGTCAGATTCCACTTGCCAAGATTTTGAAATTTCAGAGACGAAGGCTGACAGTCAGAACAGTCCCTCTCTCTCTCAACAGACGCAAGTTACGTCGGAAAGGGACTCCAGTTCAAGGATGACTTTACACCAAGATAACCCTACATACGGGTGCATCCCGGAAGCAGCTTCTACTCCCATAAGCGCTGCTTCTAAACAAAAACCCTGTGCCCCCGATCCTCCGCCAAAATCACGCAAAGGTAGCCGTCAGACGAGCAGTGTCACTCTTAAGATCGAGAACGGCCTCTTCGCAACGGTCAAAGAAACAAAAACGGGACGGGAAGGGCGAGCTCGGGACCGACGACCCCTGGATCTCAGCACAGCACTTGCCGCCCCACCCCCACCCCCTAGTCTTATTATTGTCAAAAAGGAGAGACGGGAGGATCACAATCTTGACGATGACAGTAACGCTGGTGGATGGAAGACTGCTACTGTCACTATGAGTGGCACTTTCTTGGCACGATGTGTCAAGATCGAGGACTTGTGAGTACCAGACGTTTATTGTTAGATCTTGATAGCTTAAGATTTCTTATACTATTTTAAGGACAACAATGATTTGTTTAAAAAGATGGGCAAACTTGAGGCCATATTCTTGAAATTTTTATGTTATAATGATTGCCCAAACACAACTTATGTTTCTTTGTACCTGTGCATTTGCTGTAATGAGTTCCACTATTTATTGTAACCAAATTGACGTCCTCGTTGGAGTGGTGAGTTCAGTTATTTCAGAAGTTCTACCTTCAGGATGTGAGATAGCTTTCAGGTTTTCAGTCTCTTACCAGAAGAGCTCTTTAACGATGAGTGACATTTTAGCGAGGGGAGAATTAACTTTGGGGCTTAATCTCTCATGTTTAGTGCTGACCACATCCAATGCGAACGTCGGCAATTTATTTCATACAGTGCAGGGGGTTGACTGTGATATGTGCCGACCCCCTACCGATATGAAGAGTTTGCATTATGGCCTCTGGCCAAAGGAGACTGAAGAGAAGGTCTGTTAACGAAATGCTAAAAATAGTTCTTTATCAAGTATCGTATGGATATAGTAATATAAGATCTTTAACGATTTCGTTCAGTGGTTGTAGATTTCTGTAGGATTTATTTATGAAGAAAACTATAACTGAGATCGAATTTATTAAGTTCCATTTTTTTATGCTGTTGCACGCTTCGTTTTGTTGTAATATATTGTGACTTTGCTTAGGTGTAGGCACGTTTATGTGATTGTGTAATATTTGTCTGTATGAGAACAGTTTTGAAGTAGGTTATCTGTACTTGTGTGTGACAAAAGTGTTTATGCAAGTGGGTCCACTGATGTAACTTCACATTCGGGGAAGTGGTTTAATGTCTTCTGAGAATTATGTTGAGAAACGTAGCTTAGAATCTCATAAACATATTATTACTTGTATATGATTACATATGACTTTAGAGGTAACAAGTTGAGAGAAACAGAACTTGAAAATGTAAAATGTTTGTTAATTATCTGCGAGGAAACAGTGATGAAGTACTTACTTTTGCTCCAAGGACTTAAGTGTGATAGCTTATTAAATTTTGAGAGAGTTTTCTATCTCCTGTATTCAGTTTCTTTGCATATGTTTTTAACGCCTCTTCCAACGTGTAGAGAAAGACTTTAAGTTTAAATCTGGTATGATTAGTTCATAATATATTACATGCGAGTTAAATTGAATTGCTTAACTTTTCCTTCAAATGTTACCTTAATTTACTTACTAAATTGCTAAGGATGTCTTTTACATTTAGCGTAAACTCTTGGTACCTTATTTGGTGCTTAGCAAGTTTAAGGACTACATGACACTTGAGTCTTGAACTCTGTCTCTTATAAATTTAGACTTTGAGGCTGTGGACATAATTATAGGTCCGATGGAATGCCAGCATACTGATTACAGTTTTGGGGCTCATTTTGCCTTAATCTTTGGACACCCCACTCCCTCCCCATTTCATGGAAGTAAGAGCATTATATGACAATCTTCAAAGATATAACCTTGGAAGTGATTAACTTGGCTTTATAAGTCTTGCTTTATAAGTCTTCCTGGCATTGCCGTGGGCTTCATCTGATGAGTCTGACTCTTAATTTGGATTTTTTCCTTCAGTTTTGTGATTTCCTATCCTTTTATGTCCGTCAAGGGGCCCACAGTCTGCAACTTTGCGAGAATCACAAGTCAATATTGTTGGCCTGCATATTTTTATAAATGCAGGCACACGAACCCCAGACTTTAGACTCCAGTCACAACAGTGTGGTGTTTTAAGTTTAAAAGAAACCTCAGACTGAAGTACAATTTTTTTTTTTACAAGGCTAAAATGTATTTGGCATTAACGAAATTAATGTACATATGGTCATGGTAATAGCTGTAGATGCTATGGTAAAAATTAAGAATATATTATAAAATAAGCGATCGTGGAAGTAAGTGGTAGGTCTGATACTTATTTTTGACTCTTGTCATGTCCAATCACGTGCGAAAATAATGTGCATTGGTCGATTTACAAGGTTACTAAGTCTGACAGTGCCGTGAGAACTTAATCATTTCTTCTATTGATACCAAACGTCATTGTGTTGAACAAAATGTTTGCGTGATAAGGGATCAGAAACAGATTTTTAATTTTAACTTTTGTAAAGGAACCATTTATTTGGTTAGTATGCTGAGTAGGGAGACGGATATTCAGTGTTACGGGTGGGGGTCAGGGCACGGCGCCCCATGTTAGGTTAGGAAAGTAAGGACTAGGTAGGTCAAGACACGGCATTCTAGGAAAGGTTAAGTTTTCTCTACCCATGTTACCGTACTCTGAACCCGCTCCATTTATTTATATGTTTTTGATATTTTTTTCTGGAGCTTGTCTTGAGCAGTGGTGGTGTAGCAGATAAGACGATTATGTGTTTAGATGTTTATTTATCATGTTTAATGATATCTTTACATCGGATAATGTTATCTAACTTCATTTCAAACCGGCAGGTCTTACGGGTAAAAGTGACATTTACACCTTACCACTCTCCCTCACTCTTTCTCTCTGCGTTTAGTCTACAACGATTTGTGGACTAATTGCAAAATTAAGGAAGGTTTGTTAAACTTGTTTTTCTGTGAACCTTCGCAATATGATCTCTAGTTAGTATTTTTTGGTGGGAAGAAATACATTCCCTAATGCTATTTATAATTTCAATAAACTTATTCCCACGTATCAGCGCCAAAAAGGTCATTTACCTCCCAAGGAAGCTCTGAAAAATTGATAAGGCAGTGTGTAATAATACAATCAAGAAAACAGTGTACAGTGAAGTGCGGATGAGGATAATAGAAACAAATAAAATTTTTACAAATAAGTCTTAAAAGAACTGGGGCAAAGAGTTATTTAGTATGTAAATATACTATTTTCACGATATATGCACGGGACTAAGCTATGGGCGATTTGTTTTAACAATGTACTTCGGATATGCGATGATATGAGCTATGCTGAGTGACCTCATTATTATTATTATAATATGCTGGTAAGGTCCGCTGTTATTGTGATATTTAATCCTCATAAATAGTATTTACAAAACTGTTTTTGGTTTTTACAATTGAAAGTACGAAACAAGTAGTAGTAGTAGTAGTAGTAGTAGTAGTAGTAGTAGTAGTAGTAGTGGTGGTGGTGGTGGTGGTGGTGCCATTTAACATTTGTGACTTACGCTCAGTCACCAGAAGAAACCGGCGCCAATTTTAACCCGTTTTAGAGATCAGGAGGAGCAAACTTGCTGGCCTAAGACTCTCTAGGTTCAACTTTTGGCAATTCTTTTACGCAAGAGCAACCTTGCATGCATATATATATATATATATATATATATATATATATATATATATATATACATATACGTACATTCATATGCAGATACATTACAAATTCACTTAATGTATGCGTAGGTGCATTTGTAAATACTTTCTTTTGAGGTTTTACTACGCACGCACTTACGCGTTTCATCTCGTTCAACTGACATTTGAAAGTTCAGGTGTTTTAAGAGATGGTTATTATCTTCACCCGGCCTAACCGGTCGAGCTCATCCACGCGCCTCTTCTTCTTCTGGTTTAAATTCTCGTGTGAGGTAGCAGTGTCTCAGATTAAGGCCCAAGAGAATCACGGATGACCCTGGCTCTCCTCTGCCGATAGGTTGGGATTACGACTACTTTTACTGGCGCGCGAGATCATTTTGGGGCTTCAAACTGGATTGATCTCTCCCCCTCTCCCCTCCCCTGCAATGTTTTTCACCAGTTTCCCAGTGCATTATATTCAATGCATGACTTACTACTCTTTCTCCTTCACCCTTCCTTTCTCTCCTTTAGAGCGCGAAATTTTTTTCTACGAAGTACCTTCTCCCGTCCCCCCCCCCACCCCACCCACATACCACACCCCCTCACTCCCACCCCCACCCCCACTGCGGCCACTTAGCCTCCATTCCCTGTTGCTCTGACCTCGCTAACTGTGCCACCAAGCTGCTTTACCTGCCCACTCGCCCTCATCTTCCCCGCCCTTCTTCATCTGTTTCTTCTGCTTTTCTTCACGGCTCATACCCTTACTTTTCCTCACGCCCTTCTTTTGTTCGGATGGTCTGTGCATCTCACCTGAGACTGTAACTAACCGTCCCTGGTGCGTTCTTGGACGCCGTCCTATGAGTTACTGCTTCCTCGTTTTCATGTCGGCGGTTTTTAAAATGGGCGTTGTGGCTTTTGGGGTTGTTCTTTTAATTGGTTAAGTGGCCATTAATTAAGACACATTTCCATACTTACCAAACGTCTCTAGGACTCAACCCCCGCCCCCTCATTCACATGCACAAAACGGCTGCATAGCTTTTAACCTAAATTCCTTGTAGAAAAGGAGGAGTTTGCTCTCTCCGAAGTTTTCATGATAAACTTTTTTATATTTATTATCCACGTCTTGTCATAAAGAGTTGGTTTGAAATTATGTACGACAAAAATCAAGAGGAAACTGAATAAAAAAAAATCCATGAATTTAATAGTTATGATGATGTTAAGGATTACAATGACTAATGACAATATTCATTTTTTATGTACGTATTTGCATATATTGGTGGTTTCTCCACTGACGTGCAAGTTTAAAATACTTATGAAGTGAATTTTTCAACCAATAGAGCTAACATTTTGAACATTTGTGAAACACTCAGTACATGAATTTTTATATGCATTTCTTCATTATTTGCGTGCTTCTTAGTGGTATTACAGGTTGACAGTTGAATGTTGCTTTAGATTTTCGATGTTCAACCGTAATGTGACACTCCTAGACCTTTAATTGCTATCATTCGAACAAAAACTTATTACAGTTACCAGTGATTGTAATCATGTTGTATTATGCTGCCGTGCGACTCATTAGATGTAATCTATGAGATTGTTTGGGGAAATTTCACGGGATCATAATAAATTATTTTTTTATAATGCTAACATGATTATGTGGTGCATAAAATCTATCCGTCGGCCTGTCTGTCCCCATGTGAGTGTGCGTGCGCGCGTCAGTTCAAGAAACGTTCTCACCTAACCTGTAAATGATATACTAATGGCAATTGCCTTCATTTGAATCTTTGCCAAACATTCTTTTCAGATCGATTCCATTCCTCTTTTACTTTAATTACGCCATATTATCGTCAGATTTGAAGGAAAATCGACGTCTCTGATGGAAAATGTAAAATTTTCTTTTGACGGTTAGTATAACAAAAGCCAATATTAATCGGATTTTTCCAATAAATTATTGGCATTTACGATTACTCTTATTGTGGCTGTGCGCGTTTCTCGATTTACTGTAGCGTTTGTACCCTTTATGCATAAATATATTTTCATAATCTCCGGCCTTTTCACTTGTATAGTCTCTCTCTCTCTCTCTCTCTCTCTCTCTCTATCACTTCTTCTCTCTCTCTCTCTCTCTTCTCTGCAACCAGTTTTGCGTAGTTGCCTTTCACTCTCTCATTTAAGGTCCAGCAGCTTTCCTCCTGTAAGCAAAGAAAAAAAATAATTGAATAAAAAAACTTGAATCTTTGCCACTGCCTGGATCCTCTTTCATGGGTGGATCTCTCATCGCACTGAAAATGTACAGCAGATCCCTCCTTCATTTTCTTTTTTATTTTCTTGCCAACAGAGATAATAGAACGCTGTGTCGTTCTTGTGGTTGGGTTATTTCTTGCACTCTTATGTTAAACTTAATCCATTTTAATAGTCCTCCAGTGTAATATGTTTATAGTCGTGGCAACGCTTTGGTTTTCTCTCTTTTTATTCTTTTTTTTTTAGGGGTTGGGTTTTGTTGAGACATGGTCCTCTTGTCTCATTGTACTGTCTGTTAATTATTATAGAGTGAATTTAATTCAGTTGTTATTTAAACCATTATGTATATATATAATATATATATATATATATATATATATATGTGTGTGTGTGTGTGTGTGTGTGTGTGTGTGTGTGTATAACACTTTGCGGTAATGACTTTTGGACAAATTGTGTATTAGAACTTATCATTTGTATATTATAGTTTTATGCTTGATATATCGAATGTGACATGATGAGTTAGTAGTGTAAGCGAACTGTATCTGTGTTTTCACAAAGGTTCATTTGGCCTTACTGTGCTAAGGCTCTTCCCTCTATTCATGGGTTTTAGCTAAAAACGAGGATCTTCACTATGAGTAGACTTTCGAGATCCTCCAGCGGCCTTGTGCGGTCATCCATTAATGAGATTCTGTTTCTTCTTCCTCCTCCGCCTTGCTGCAAGGTAAAGAAGCGTATAGTCCAGCATACACGAACTGGCCTCTCTCTCTCTCTCTCTCTCTCTCTCTCTCTCTCTCTCTCTCTCTCTCTCTCTCCACATCATGAAGTTTCATATTTAGCCTTATGTTAAAGAAGAATAAACTTTAGCAGCAATAGAATTGCGATCTCTCTCTCTCTCTCTCTCTCTCTCTCTCTCTTTCGAAGAAGAAGAAGAAGAAGAGGAAGAAGAAAAAGAAGATAATTTTTATCTGAACTCGAAGGACATATTTCAACATCCATAAATTGGAGAGAAGATTATAATTTTCGACTGCAAGACAAGACAAGGAAGCTTACAGTTAGTTCCACACTCTTGAACTTACTCCTCTCTCTCTCTCTCTCTCTCTCTCTCTCTCTCTCTCTCTCTCTCTCTCTCTAGAGAGAGAGATTTCCTTGAAACAGCATGATTCTTATCGAAGGCATGGTAATGCTTTTGTGATGGCGTGGCATTTGACGTTTAGATACTGCTGCTGTTCCTAAGAAGATTCACTGATGCCTTGTCGTTTGGCATTTCGATATTGCGATAGCCCTCTTGACTTTAAATTCCCTTCCCTTCCCTTCCCTTTTCTTGGGCGGGATGTGCTGCTTTTATACTGACGGACGCGCTAGAGCTGGAAGGACGCAGCAGATGAGAAGTGACCTAGTGACATTTCAAGTGGATTAGGTTTTTAGGAAACGAATTGAGTAGGAAGAATGAGAAGGCTAGGGAGAGGTTATTCCTGTCTTCCACCTTTCTCTCGTCCTCAACTGCTTCAGCTTCATAATGCAGCCCTTCCTTCGACTTGGGGTTCCTGAGTTTTCGAAGTGCTGTTTTAGAAAAATTGGGGAGGTGGGTTATGAATTTGGCTGTTTTGTTTGAAAAAGGAGACCAACCATGATAGAGGTCGAATGGTAGAAAAGCTTAATAAAGAGGAAAAGTTTCACGGAAATGCTGGATGGACTTAGCATTTCCTATTTGAGATCGTAGAATAAGGTAGCGGAAGTTCTAGCTAGCTTTTGATGCGAGATTTTAAAATAACTTTGTGTTCACATGACGAAAATTGATATCCGTTCAAGCTCAGTTTTATTAGTCTTTTGCATAGCCTTTTTATCGTTAGCGATTTTGGTTTATTAGTTACATAAAAAAGTAAGTGTTATACCTTACCTTATAGGTTAGGGATACAAATTCACCGTTATGCTGTTTTTTGTGAGTTTCCTAAGAGATTGCCATTATAGTGTGGTTTATATAGCACTAAACAAACTGCTTTGCCTCGTAAAATGGAAAACAAAGCCCAGAAAAAATAAGTTTGTTGGTAATAAAGAAGATCAATAAGGTTTTCGGGTCTTCCCGTCCAACCACTCTCTCCAGTTCGTATTTTTTCTCTTGTAACTTGAACTTAATATATTCTCTCTCTCTCTCTCTCTCTCTCTCTCTCTCTCCTCTCTCTCTCTCTCTCTCTCTCTCGTGAAAGATGATCGTGGAATGAAAGAGAAAAATGTATGAGGCGTGTTAATGCTCCATTCATAAGGCCTTTGCGGGAATTTATGGATTTGGTCTGAAGGTGTTAAGGGTAACCCTTTTTTCAGGAGAGATCGGTTGGAGATCTAAGCTATGATGCAAAAATTCCTTTTCTCTCTTTCTCAGGAATGTAGGTATACAGGGGAGGAAGAGATAATTTGAAGCGGCTGGATGGGAAGACGGTTTTATACGCAGTTCCTTGTTAGTATTGAGATAAATAGATTTTTTTTTTAATCTCATTCGAGACTGTTATTTTGTAAGGTTTTGGAATATGTTTGTAAGATCTCTTTGGATTTGTCAGTTGTTGTTGACGTTAGGTTTTCAGAAAGTTTCTTTTTAGTCTTCTGTAAAAGAAAACTATTGAGATGGCCTTTGTCTGTCCGTCCGCCCTCAGATCCTCAAAACTACTGATGCTAGAGAGCTGCAAATTTGTATGTTGATCATCCACCCTCCAATCATCAAACATAGCTAATTGCAGCCCCCTAGCCTCAGTAGTTTTGTTTTCTTTATGATGAAAGTTAGCCATGACACTGCTATAGGTGCCAAAACACAGGCCACCACGGGGCTGTGGCTGAAAGTTTCATGTGCCGTGGCCGAGATATTCATACATCATTATACGCTGTACAGAAAACTCGATGATACCGAATAAACTTCGGCACCTTTTTTACTTGTTTTTTGTGAGAAATAATTCGAGAATTATATCATTGCAGCTCTTTTCAGCATTTCTTAAGCAGCTACCTCTCTTTTAGTTTTTGGAAGTAGTGTTCACTCCTTTTGGACAACTTAAACGGCCCTGTATGTGTTATTGTTATTTTCACGTACTCTCTTAAGACAGATTTTTGTTATCTTTTTAATGAAACTTTTTTTATGCAAAAACTTTTATTGTTTACACACAGGTAAATTTGCTCCTTATTTGTTGAATGCTGGTATCATCACTTCTCCTCGTCATTAATAAGTGACAATATTTGGAGTATTTTTTAGGATACAATATCCAGGGGAGTCACAGAAATTGGCGATATTAGTATTACACATTATACATACGCAAGGTTTAAATAGTGTATATATGTCTTTTCCCTGCACATACTTGTATCTTTTGTAGGCTTAGATACCTAAGCCTGTAATCCTTTTTGTTGCACGACCAAAGCTAATCTACGTATGTATACATATATATACATATAGATATATGTATGAATGAACATATACAAACATATATGTATGCGTGTGTGCGTGTATTCACTCATACATATATTTGTTTATCCATCCCCTTCACCTGAGAATTCTGAAACTTGTTTTCAGTTTCATTAGAAGAAATTACTTTTTATTACAAATGGATAACTCCAGAGAAATTTCATAGCGAGCATTTTGTACTTTCCTCTTAATTTTTGTTTTGTTTTGAGCCTTTAATATATATATATATATATATATATATATATATATATATATATATATATATATATATATATATATATCCTAAAGCAAACACGACAGTGTACGTTATACTAAGGGCCTGAATGATTTATGACAAGTATCTCTTAAAATCAGTTGATACTGCATTACGAATCACGCTCATTTTTTATGGTGCTAAGGTATTTTCCTGATATATAATTTGACACTCGAAACACGGTTTCTCGAATTTAACCAGAACTTGCAAATAAAATTATTTTCTGTGTACATAAGTAAATGCATGATTGCATAGCACATTGAATGTTATGAAAATTATTCAAGTTGTCCATTCCCATTCTCTGGGAGTCTCGATAACAGCTATTTCAAGTCCTGAAGTGACTGTTTGAACGAGAGGCGAGACATGAGAGATAGGATTATACCTATCGTAGTAAAACTTAATTTAATTTCGCGAGAGCTTTTGCAAGGCTGGGAGTGCTGGCTTGGCCTTCCCCTCTCGATATCCGAGGTGATGGCTGGTCAGTTTTTGCGAGAGTGGTGATCTGCCCACTTTTACTATGCCAACTAAATGTCAGGGAGGGCAAAGGAACGCCTGCTGACACTCCCTTCCTATATTTTTTGGTACTCCTCTCCTCTCTCTTCTACCATCTTCCCTCTTTCACCCCCCCATTCCAGTGTCTTGTACCCTCAGAACGAGACCTGATTGGTAGACCTTCATCGTCCACAGTTGCCAAGATTCCTCTTTCCGCCCACATCCCCCCCCCCCCCCCCCCCCCCCCTCAACCCCCCCCCACTCATCCCCATAGTGAAGTCCCATCCTATTAGAGGAATGCAAGAGCAAAGATTCTCTCCCCGAAGTCCTTGTTCAGCACTCTAAGTGGGACATCTCCATCCCATCAGGGGAATTCAAGTATGTGTAGGTAACACTCGTTTAGAAACATTTCTCTTCTCATGCTCGGGACCCATCATCAGTCGCACTTCAAACGCAAGTCATGAGCGTAGTGCCATAGAGATTACTAGGTGGGTATAATGCCATCATCTCGGTAGTATTTTTGTGGTACTGCGCAGGTTCATGATGTTATGAGTTTGTATGATTATGATGGAAAAATAAATATACATTTTTCTTCGGTGTTTTTATTATTTTATGAGAAACACTTTAATTGAAAGTTTTATAGGCTGTCTACTTTTATACATACACACACACACACACACACACACACACACACATATATATATATATATATATTGTGACATCGGTGCCTTTGATATATTGACGTCAGTGTTGTAGACTAGTCAAACAAATAAATATGTATTGCAGTCTTTCTTCCTTAAAAAAAAAAGTGCATATGTTCAGAGTAACCTGTTAATGAAGCAAGAAATTTATGTATAGGGATGCCTGTACTCTCTCTCTCTCTCTCTCTCTCTCTCTCTCTCTCTCTCTCTCTCTCTCTCTCTCACGTATATCAAAATATTTATGGGTCACAGTATTTTATTTAGTACTACATTTATTATGACTGGTGTGTAATTTCATTGCATAGTAGGTAAAAGTATTTTTGTGGCTTTGTGGTGTGACGGCATTTGTTTATCTGCTTTACGGATAAGAAGAGACAAGTAAAACCTGGATTACGTATAAAAAACCCATCAAACAACATCTCAAAATAAACTGTAACGTATCTGCAAACGGTGTAGAAACAACTCTGCAAACGGTGTCGAAACACTTCTGCAAACGGTGTAGAAACATTTCTGATAGGCTGTGTTCGAGGCAACTTGGCATATCTATGGTCTCACCTCTCTGTTATGAAACATCTTCTAGTAGGTTACGAAAATATTCATATTCATTTACTAAGCCTCATCTGTTACACAAGGTGGCTCGATTCGGGTTACATGATTTGATCTAACAATGATTCCGTAACTATAACACGATTCTCAAATGTCGATAGTGTAAAAACAAAGAAATGACGGCGGTTATGGTTAGTGTAATATCTGATGTTGCCAAGTTTCGAATAAAACATTTGTCCTCATAAATGAAATTCTCACGAATACAACGGTGCTTCGAGGTCTAAGTGAAACTGCGTTACATGAAAAGACATGGAAGACGTGTATATATATATATATATATATATATATATATATATATATATATATATATATATATATATATATATATATAAATTACTAATCTTGTGGCGGACTGGATGGGGAGAGTGACATTTTGCCAGATAATGGAACTTTTACATAACAATTAACATGTCATGATAGTTGATAGTTATTGTTAAACCTTTGTATGAAAGTCTTAAAGTGACCATAACATAGAATGTTCTTAGAGTGGTAAATTATCATTTCTAAAGTGCAAAATAAAAATCACATGTAAAACATTAATATCTGATATCGTCCTCCTCAATCTGCAACAAAAGTCAGATACTCTAATCCTCTCCATTTAAATGGGAAGTTCAGGTTCATGCGACCTTCCTAGGTAATAGACTGTTCTTGCAAGATTGTCTTTCCGATGTAGTAACCGCCAGGCAAACTGGGAGACACAACGGAGTAAGCTGGAGGTCGTATCACGCCTTGTTTATATTGACTGTAACATATATAAAGTCTGCCTGTCTTGTGTAACAAGTGAGCTAAGTAAGGAATGCGAATATTTTTTGAACTACAGAAGGGTGTTTTGGTGGCAGAGATAAGCTAGTTAACCCCAGAGATACCGGAAGAGTTCGGAACCTTAAGCTACCAAGCTATTCTATATATATATATATATATATATATATATATATATTATAATATATATATATATATATATATATATATATATATATATATATATGTGTGTGTGTATTTATATGTATATATATATATTATATTATATATATACATATATATATATTTATATATATATATATATATATTATATATATAGAATGTATTTCTTTATTCCCAAGTAAATGCTTCTTTTTTTGTAGGGATGCACACATTACACTTTTTTCTGTATGGAAATTGTGTTTTAACAGCCGCAAGGTAAATCGTTCCTTTGTTTTTAGGGCTCACAAATTGTCAGCATTTTTCCTCAAGTACAACCTGATTCCCCTGTGTTGCAATAAAAGGTGTTTGCATTCTTGGGAGAAATATCGTGGCAGATTTCGTTAACTTATTCCTTCGTACATGTTTCGGAAAATGTAGGAATCATTGCATGTGTATAAATAATTTAATTTTTCTTTTTAAGAAAATTTGCTGTATTTGCTATCATCCTTATTTTATGTGTTTTTCAGTTCCAGTTGTAGATTCAGTCACACTCACAAAGTCAGAAACACTTACCCATTATCTATTCTTCTTATCCTTATATGATTTTATAACTTTACCGAAAAAAAAACATGTATTCACCAAGCGCGAAACAGTTTTATGGGTCTCAAAGTGCCGCTAGTACAATTAGCTAACCATTTATCCAGTAATGTAGTGGTCCCTGTGCCGTCCCTTCCCCCACTTTTAAATTTCTCTCCCGGATTACTGCAGGGGAAGTCGTGGGTGGCATCGTCCTACCGCTCACGAATTAAAACTCGTCCGAATTAGCTTGGGTAAAAGGAACTTGGCTCCTAAAGGAAGGTGAAAGTTGCATTGCTTAGCATCAACCGCTCAAAGAGCAACAACAACTAAACAACATCAAAATAAACAGTAGCTCATTTGTATGTGAGAGACTTCGTAGTGTTTCTCTGGGAAGATGTGTTTATTGATGCTGCAAATCTGTTACAACTCGTGAATCTTTCGAAGATGCCATGAAGTCAGCTCAGCACAATACTGCAGTGTCAATATGGACGTTGTGTATGTGGGCAAGTGCATCAGGTTTAAAGGTTTACGCTTCTTTTTTTATGCAGACGTTGACTTTTGACTTTCCTTTTTGTGTTCGGCCGTCCTTCATGATAAGAAACGACGGGCTGGGGTCAGATAAGAAGGACTGACTTGGACGGGTCTGATGACACTAGTATGCACATGCGTGTGGGACTTGTCTTGTCTTCGTGGTCATGCGTGAGCAACCGCGAGACAAGAGAGGTGAACATGGCATCTTATACTTTTAATTTAGTGTTGATAGTAGATAAGGGAGACATCTCTTGGATGCAGGTGGGGAGGAAAGACTGCGGAGTGAAAGTTGCACTGAAGGAGGAGGAATTTCTTTTTCGCAAGGTAGAAATCCCTTTGGTAGGGTACTTACCTTTTTTCTTTTTTTTTTTTTTACCATAGTAACTCTCTCTCTCTCTCCTCTCTCTCTCTCTCTCTCTCTCTCTCTCAACACACACACACACACACACACACACACAGTAGTAGCTCGTTCAAAGAATTGGTAGAGCATTTAACTCTATCTAAATAATTGGCGTTCGATCCTTGAAACGGAGACGATATTGGCGTGTCCTCTGGAAATCCAGGATACCTCTGTGACCTAATCAGTAAGTTAAGGACCTAGCTATTAGTCGAACCGGTGTGACTCGTAGCTGGAATGGAGAGAGAGAGAGAGAGAGAGAGAGAGAGAGAGAGAGAGAGAGAGAGACGAAAGTGTTCAATGCTACGTCAAAATGCAGACTATCCTCTAATTCAAAACGAGAGTGCCTCGAAGAGGTAAGTCCCTTGAGATGTTCAAATGTGCGCACGTTCTGTTTCTAGGTCATGGTGCTCCATCAAGAGCCTCCTTATGATGAATTTCTTTCCTCTGCGATTCCCATGACAACGAGAATGTGGATTATCTGAATATAAACAAACTAAAACTCAGCGCACGTTCTTCTTCTTCTTCTTCTTCTTCTTCTTCGTAGGACTCACGGACAGAAACTAAGGCAATTAGATTAGAATAAATTTCGTTATTTATGATGTTTACACGTTTTATTTAGCAAGTCAAATTTATGATTTGGTAAATATCTGTCATTACGAAGTGTTTTTGAAATCCCGGTAATAGAAGTATTGAAGTTTTTTTAGTTGTATGTTCGTATTAGCTTTGTAATTCTAGCGCGAAACCTGTTTTTAACGCACATGCTTGTGGTTTGTAAAACCTGCTTTTGATTGAAGTTTTTTCTCACCGAAAACTACTGTTGGAAAGGTGGAGTAAAGTGGTCGCTAGAAATCCCTGGATGAAGCCATAGATGTTATGGCAAGGATCAATGATGTGCACATATTTCATGTAGGTAACTGAAACTGACTGAAGTTCGACTTTTAAAAATCCTGTCATAACTGCTGACGCTGCGCAAGATCAGACAGACACCACCCGGATATGTGCTCAAAGCAACAAGGCGTGTGATGAAGAAGTAAGCAGTGGCCAGCTAAAAGAGCTTGTTGATGAATAAGCCGTTCGATAGCGACACAAGGATGTGTAGGATCTGGGAAATGGAAAGGAATGCGACCCTGGGTACATTATCGATACTTCAAGGACCACTCACTCACTAACTCATTGCTTGGGAAGGAGAACAGAAGGACAAGCCGCGATTTCATGTACTTTTACGAGTATATATCCCTTTAGGGAATTAAAAAGTGGTTTATGTGCGCGTATTTATAGTTTTTTTTATGACTGCTTGTGAAAATATAGTCATTTGTAATTCTAACTGATACAATTGTTAAATATATTTCCATGATTTTTCCTCGTGTACTTTCAAATAATAATCTCAGGTGTGAACTGTATTATACGCATATACTGAATAAACGATTGAAAGAACCCACTTTATGCCCTGCAAGGAAAAGGTTAGGTTTATTTTGTCAATTTTTTAATATCATTATTCTATCTTGTGTGCTATGTGTGTATTCATTTATAGTGAATACTTGCTATTTTTGTTTAACTTTTATCAGTTTGCAGTTATTTTTTTTCCTGAATAGCTGGCTTACATGAAGATTCTTTTTCACCTCGTTATCGTGTGATTCAGTGGTAAAGTCAAAATCACCATCATTATTACCCGACCTTTTCCTCCTTCTAAATTTTAAACATTAATATTTTTTTTCCATCATTTTCATGATATATATCATCTTGTTTTGTGTTTTAGTTATTTTTTTTCCAATGTTATATGAATCTAAGACTCTCTTTGATCTCTAATTATTATTACTGCGATGTTTTCATATTCATTTGTAACAAATCAAGTTGGCCTTAAGTTGCTAAGTAAGCGTCTGAAGCATAGAATACCCGCTTATGAAGAAAAGAAAAATGGGATGAAAATAGGATGGTGGTACATTGAAAATAAACTTACACAAACCAACCAAAATCTCACATGAATAAAATGATCACAATGAACTGCGAAAAGGAAATATAAATTATACTAAGAAGTAAATTAAAAATCTCTCTTCATCTATGCATCTGTGTGAGAGTTCTCTGCGTCCCTTCATGTAAGTGAAGCAAAATACATGTATAATGGCACTCTATGTAAAAGAAAACATTTGAAGTCCCATGACAGACTAATTTCAAGGTTTATAATCTGTGGGTGCAGACTACTAGCGATTAGTAATGGGTCGGATGAAAGTACGTACATTGAAACTAGGATTTACATGAAGGAAAGGTTAATTTTTCTGACTCCTGCGAAAATATATTCTGATGATCGCTGCATATTGTGCTAATTTTCTTTTTTCAAATAACTCCAAAAACTAATAGAGATTATGTAATAGTTATGAACCCTTATCACAGGTACATTCTGCTTGAATAATAATTGTTGGGAAATACACGAGTCCTTCAATAGCTGCATCATCACACTAGTAAAAGAGTTACTAATATAAGTACATGGGAATTGCAAAAGAATAACCCGACCGAAAGAAAATGATAGTGGTATATTCTGTTATTCTGACGATCCCCAGTTGCACACCGCAATCCATCACATGCTGACGTAAGTCAACTTCACGTAAAGGTGTGTGACACTTCGCCGGTTATGTTAGCTGAGGTGAAGGCGGGTAGGTCAACTTCCTTACCTGTATGGCATTCATGAGGTGCAACGGTCAGTGCAGCAATTACGCTGGCCCTGCAATAGCATTTACAAAAATCGTGACTTGAATAATTACAATACAGGTTACAGTAATAATACAGTAGGGGAAAGATCGGTTATGACAGCAGTTGTAATGTATGGTTGATGCAGCCCAATAAAATTAATGGTTCTTGAAGACGTGTGCAGAGAGAGAGAGAGAGAGAGAGATACGGCAACTAGAGAAAATGGGTTTGACCTCGGTTACGTTTGGAAGTAATTTGTTCATGGCAGTACCCCGACTGCATAAAAGTATAATGTACCAGAATCTCACTTACAGCTTAACGCAGCGCTTTTGCTTAATCTTGACAAGTACTCACAACACAGAAGGATATGGGGAAGTAAATATGCCGGGTTCCAAGGAAACTCTTACTCTTACTGTTATTGACCGAAAGGTTTTGCCAGTTCTTGTTGAAAAATGTAAATGAAAAAAAAAAAAAAAAAAATTTTATTTAGATTTATGGGGTTGGTATAATGGTGTGGTTAATGAATTCCGCTGTTCAGTCTGTTAAATAAATAACACAGAGCTTCGTTTACGAGACAAGTTCTTCCTAGACTTGACGTATCATTTTTTGGACATCAGACTTCTTTGTTTTATATCACAGTTTCACGGTTGTAATTTCATGTAACCGGAAACTACGATCCGTTTGTGTAGACAGATAACCTTAATGAAACTAAATCATAACAGAATCTTGTATACAGTATATACTAGGTCCGTCAATTAGGCTAAATGCACAATACAATTGATGCTATCGGTAAAATTTCGTGAATTTAAATATGTTGTCTATATTAAATTGACATTTAAGCATCTTTTTCATTTTATTACAAACTGAAGTAGCATATTCTATATTATGATATGACGCGATGCCAACAAACATTTTTGACCACAAAATGCCCCCTTTTCTGAACATACGATGAGGTTGCTTCTTAAATTTAAGTCGGATAAAACTCTAACGTGAGGCGTTTTTATCACTGCACTTTTTATTGTTTCTAAATTAGGCAGCAGTTAGAATCCCACTGGTGACGAAGCACTTCATTATAATTCCCTTTGGGTGTAACCTTATCCCAGGGGGATAGTGAATTAGATATTAAACGAAATTTGTGGCTTAATGTCTGTGAATATAAAATGTATCACAATGTATAGGACAAAAATTCATATTTGTATGTATGTGTGTATGCATAAATACATACATACATACTTGTATGTATATTGTTATTGCTGAAAATCCGAAATTTTTTGTACTTGTTTTTCGAGAAAGAATTATATGAGATTTTATTTGTGAATAAAAGCTCCCATCCCTGGGCTTGAATCAGTTTTGTTTTTCAATTTAAGTTTTGAAATGTATATTTAGTCACCTACTGATTGAGCGATGCGCGAGGAAAACATATCGGTGTAGAATACAACGTTAATGCAGATCAGTTGCATATAAGTACTTGCTTTCCTAGACAGTCATTTGCACATCACTTGCTTATTCGCTCCCTTGTAGAGGCATGAAGCATGGAGAACATCGTGACCCTTCCAGGATCCACGCCATCGCACTTTCCCTTGGTACTGACGATAAAGGGCAAAAACCTGCAGTTTGTTGTGCATGTCGTTGTTAATCTCTCTCTCTCTCTCTCTCTCTCTAAGGTAAGAAACATATAACCGATGGGCTAGGAAACTGTTGCTGGCTGTCCTTTTTGGTTTGTGAAGATACTGAAGAAATGACATATGAACGTTGACATGACTGTAATTGTATTTTCAAGGATTTAGGAAAGCGGAGAGAAACTGTATATATACGTTTTTTGTCTTAAAAATTATGAGTGAAAGTCACGCCACACACACACACACACACAACACACTACACATCACACACACAAACACACACACACACATTGCCACACCCACACACACACACACACACACACACACACACACAACACACAATGTCCCCCCCCCCCCATACATCTACGCAGAAGGCTCACCAGCACGTAAACCCTGTAAGCTTGTTGTGCCAGTCATGTTTATATTACCTACTCTTTCTCTCGTCGTGGATTTTTCAGTATCTTTTACTCCCTGTAATGTATCTTTGTCCAGGTTTTCATTATATATATATATATATATTAATTATTATATATATATATATATATATATATATATATATATATATATAGTCTGTGTGTGTATATGTCTGCATGAGCACTCGTTCGCGCTGTTACCCCATTGATTCTCAGCTAATATTTTGGGAAGACTCATCAATTCTATGCCCTTTGCTCTTCTGCGCTCAGCCTGCGACGCTCAACAGTCGTGACCATCAGTACAAAATTTACTGCTGAGGTGTCTTCTTTCCATGATACATTTACATAGAACGAGAAAGTTACTTTTTTATTGTCTAGTACAACTTGAGGGTTCAGGCCCATTTTAGGATGTGGAAATCCCCGTATATTTTGCTGTGCTAACGCGAACCGTATGAATAGATTTCAGAATCGCTATATCTCTTTAGCTCTCTTATTTCCTCATTTAAATGAACTTATTTTTCTGTTACTTTTTATTTTCTTTCCACCATTAATGATTACCATTAATGGTTACCATTAATGGTTACTATGGCCACACAACAACAACTGGTTAATAATAATAATAATAATAATAATAATAATAATAATAATAATAATAATAATAATAATAATAAATATGGTAGTGTTGTTGTTACCTTTGAGGAAAATGGTCTTTTTGTTGAAAATTCTTTTGCGAATTTATTCTGGTGTGCCATTAAGGCAAGGGATGAAAGTCCATTAATATTCTTTAATTATTCAAGAACGTTAATCAGCAATTAGCCATGCAGAGAAGAATATGAGTGTGCGAGTTCTTGCAGATTTTTTTTTACTCCTGCCCCCTAACCCCCCTTGATTATCGTGGTGTGCATTCTTTCATATGAGTTTTAAAAAGATATTTGCGTAATGATTCTTATTTACTTTCAGTTTTAAGTAATGTACTATGTAGAGGGTAGCCACGTTATCTCGCGTGTATCCTGAAATAAGCTAATCGAATTAGGCTTCAACTGATCGATATTCTACATGTATGTTTTCTTATTCTTTTCTATACGTATATTCGTTTCAAGTTGGGAATGCTCTTCCTTTTTGTATTTTTTGTTTATAATGGAAATATATTTTTACAGTTTATGAGTTAAAATAAAGTGTGCGAGGCTATTGCTGGTTTGTGTTGGTAGGGGCTAATTGCTGCTGCAAGTTTTTGTAGTACGAGAGAGAGAGAGAGAGAGAGAGAGAGAGAGAGAGAGAGAGAGAGAGAGGGTTAGGGGTGTGGATTCAAATGCCTCAGTGATAATGCCAATATGTGTAAGTGTGTATGTATGTATGTGTGCGTGTATGTCATGTGCGGGCACGATTGTTGCCGTCGTCGGTTGTAGTAATAAATTGAAGGCCGTCGAAATGACCATTAAAGCTGTCATCAAGAAGTTAGCGTCGCCTGGATGGTCGTTAAGGAGAATTTATGGACTTTTGATTATTAAACCCGACTCATTCAAGCGATAAGTCTGGATCATTAGATTAGAGGGCAGCGGCTGCGTTGACCAGCACTCGACATTGCTGTTATAATGCCTTTGACGCCTGCCTCTCTCTCTCTCTCTCTCTCTCTCTCTCTCTCTCTCTCTCTCTCGGTTAAACCAGAAGTAAACTCAAAGTCAAAGGGCATGGGGCTAGCAGTCTCATCCCTTGAGACCCGCCTACAACCGGATTGCTAATTCCTGCCAACATTCCCGTCTGAGGGCAAAATAAAATTTTGGATTTATGTATACAATAAATATGTGGATATATATATATATATATATATATATATATATATATATATATATATATATATATATATATATATATATATATATGTAATATTGAATTTATTTATTTATTTGTTAAGTTCCTTTCTCAACGCTCCTTTATATTGAAGTTGTTATTGTCGATATTGGTATATAATAATAGTAATAATAATAATAATAATGATAATGATAATGATGACAATAATAATAATTCTATTAGTTCACCCACAAGTAGAAAGAGTACATTTGTAAGCAGTCCATCGATCGTAAAATGATGAAAATGTGACTGCTTTGTATACTTTTTTTTTTTTTATTAAAGAATGCATTTTGCCGGGATCAGTAAGTACTGATGATACCTATCAACACAAATACAAGTTGCCTTCACGTCAAACCTCAGTGACGAATGACACCAGTGCTGTTTCCCTAACTATACAATTGACTTGTGTTTGTTGTTCATTTCTATTTTTATTACTTTCATACTTTAACAAGAGATGGTATCATACGAAACAAAATTACAAAAGGACTTACTGATCATTGGTGAAGGAGTTTCACAAGGATCCTAATGCTGAATATCGTGCTGAGGTGGTTCTTAAAAAAGAAATGCTCCTTACATAGTGGTGTCCATTAATGGAGGCCAGAAATCTAGTTTTTTTTTTTTTTTTTTTTTTTCCCAACACCAAAGTCAAGCTCGCTGTAGTTAGGCATGTTCATGTAGTCTTCTCAAATATTATAATTTTTTTTTTTTATGCAAGTGCCAAATGAGAGATTTATCGCAAACCCCTTCCTAGCATCGTGATGCTTTTAATATACATCAGTTAATACTTATATTATCGGAACTGCTTAATGCATTGCTCTAGTACGGAAGAATGGAAGTATGTTCTTATGATATGAAGTTATTATAATGTATATGTATATACAATGTGTATGCAGTAAATGTACGTATAAACTCAAGCGTAATAAACTATTAAAAATTGATAACCTGCCTTGAAATATCTGAAAGATAATTTGCATGAATTAAGCTTTTTGTTGATGGGGTGTTAAAAACTTGTGACCAACTTCTTCAGCACCAGTGTACTTGCATTGCCTTGTGGAGGAAATTGATCTTGAGTTGATAGTGACGTAAATTGGGCGTGCCGTTAATTTGGGTTGGATACCACTCTTGAGTGTTTGTTGTTGCGGTAGGATAGTCTCTCTCTCTCTCTCTCTCTCTCTCTCTCTCTCCTCTCTCTCTGGTATGCATATTCATTCAGACGGTCTTAGGCATTGTATTTCAAATATTCATTTGTTCGCACGTTCGTTTCAGTGATTCATAACCAAGAAGGCACAGATGATTTGTTATGCAGTGTGTATTTTTCCAAAGCCAGTCAAGTGATCAGATGCACGAGACAAGAAGCGTTTTTGAATCATGATTAGTATGCACAGTTGGCGTTGAGGATAGCGCCTGAATATCTGTTTGACGCTTTCCCCGTTGGCAACGAATGCTTGCAGTGCAACAGACAATTATGCAAATTACTTTTTATATATTATGGAGGTAGTTAATGAACGCTTTTGGTACCATCGTGCCTTGGGGCACTTTGAGATTCCAACCCCATCACGAAGAGGCCCATCAGGCGTAGTGTTGATCCATCTCTCTCAGAGGACTCCAGTAACGGCGAGATGTCTAGGGAGTTTTGAAACGACTGGTATCATCATATTCTTGTTGCAGAAGTTAGCATTTCCTGTGCTGTTAGGTAGAGATGATTTCTGCTTTATTTTCTAGAACTTGTAATTCATTTCTTTGGTACATTTGTCATTTTCTTTATGGAAAACTTACAACATTATTTAACGAGAAAAAGTGAGTACTTGTGAATTAAATGGTATCTATTGATTGCGTAAAACATTTAAAGAAAAGAATAAGTTGATTTGCTCGTTAAGGGTCTCTCAGCTTTTGAAAGAATTATGAATTACAATGACTTCCACTTTTGCGAATTTTAAATGAGAAGGATCAATACTCCAAGAGGCATTACGTGAAAACCAGAAGAAGTGGCGTGATCGGTATGGTCTTCACCTGCCACCTCGGTGGCCGCGAGTTCGATTCTCTGGCATTCTGGTGGTGGAAGTTCACTCTTGATGGTGGTTCGGAAGTCAAGTAAAGCCGTTGGTCCCGTTGCTGAATAACCACTGGTTCCATGCTACGTAAAAACACCATACAAACGCAAAAAAAAAAAAAATACGAACGGATTACTTGCATGATGGTGTTCCTGATTTCGCCATTTACGTGATGCATCAACGGAGAGGCTATTTTGGCCATAATTATTACTTTGGTCAACATAACAAATCTGCAACGTATTATATATATATGTATATATATATATATATATATAAATATTATATATATATATATATACATAGATATATATATATATATATAGAGTAGTATATATATATAATTATATTATACACGGCCTATTTCCACACATTCCACATTATATATGCATTATATTATTTTATAATATTTATATATATTTCACTAATTAATATATATGAGCTCTGTACGATATGGCCGAATGAACCTGGTTAATGTGGCGTCAGGTTCAGTGCATTCTGAGGGCAACCAATAGCCTGAGTGGAAGTCATATATGGCATTCGACCCTGAATCCCAAATGATATACTACTACTGCTACTACTCGAGAGCACTTGCGCGGCTTCCTTCATAAGGAGGAGTGAGCAGACCTGCCTCTGTCTCTTTCATCCTGCCGCATGCACGGTTTTCGGATGCTTTTTGAAGGTTTTATGGACACCGGCTCTATTTGTGCGCGTGCTAATTGGTTTCAGCAGCAGTGTCATTGCTTTTATCTCATGATGGCTGCAATCATAAAACGAAATGCAGCGGTAAATCGTCCTCCAACGAGTTCCTTCAGTGGATGCGTAACTGGGAGAGGCAAGTCTAACCTTGGTTTGGGGTGCAGCTTTGATCTTATCAAGTTTGCTTATGGGCATTGCCGAGCATTTTTTCTTCCGGCCCCTTGTTATATATAGCTAACCCAGATTTTGATGAGGGGATGTATAATTATTGGTAGGAGTAAGGGTCTTCCATCACTTGTAATGATATTTGTCCTGGTGCACAATCAGTTACTTCACATTTTTATTTCTGAGAAATAGTACTCTACTTATACCTGTTTCTTATCAGTTTTTATACTTTCCGATGTTCATGTTAACCGTAAATTAGATTTTTTTTACTTTATCTCATTGTAAAAAGTGGTGATAAAATCCTTTATCGACCTGTTATGTTATATGATATTCCTTACATATGTGGATAAAAATGGTGTGGTAAGGTATCCGTGTATAAATCTTTGTCTTGTAGAAACAAAGGGCTGTGGACTTACTTATACAATTATATATATATATATATATATATATATATATATATATATATATATGTGTGTGTGTGTGTGTGTGTGTGTGTGTGTGTGTGTGTGTGTGTGTGTGTTTGTTACATTTTGTATATGTGCCCTAAACATTCTGTGGTGATATGTATAGAAACGATTTCTTGATATTCATCCTTTAAGTTTTCATCTTGAAGGAAGTCTTATCACTGAATATCTTATAGAGCGTGATTTTTTCTTTTAATTTCAGAAGCGTCTTAATCAAAATACGTGCATCGTCATAGTTTTTATATTTACTCGGCTTAATCTACTCCAAGCCATTTCAGACGCGTTATATGAGTTTTTCAGTTGTTTTTAGTATTTGTAAATACTCAATGACCTGCTATGACCAAGTGTACCAGAAGTTTTGAATTACCCATTTTCGTCTATTTGGATTTGGGATTTAAGATGCACTCGACAAATGGGCTTTAGGTTGGGGATAAATCTTTTTAATTTCGCAATTTGTTGAACGTTTCACTCTGAGTTTTCTTTGTATGAAAATCTTTGTTTTAAGGAGTGTTTCAATAACTTGGAAATCACGAGAGTTTACTTTATTGATTCTTGAATCATATTTTCCATTCATATCTTGCAAGTGATCACGTCTGTACCCTTTTAAAATGGACGGCCTTATTTGGGTACGTTTGGCAGTGTAGCCGAGCCCTCGTAAGTTACGCGAAAGATGCCCTCAATAGATTGGTGCCCGTGTTGCGTTTGCCGTTGTCAACAGACTTTTCTTCTTTGCACGACCTTCCAGCACGTAGAACTCTCGGGTCAGGCTGGAATGATGGCGAAAGTGATGGGGAAATGCCGCAGGGGAGATGTTAAGGGCCTTTCCAAAGACTTCTTCGTTAAATGACCTCTGGAAATCAGATGGTGCTCAGTAAGTTGTTTCACTTAAAATTGATTTGCTTGACAGTATGACAAAATACCAAGTAAATCGGGCTGTAATTGTGATATCGAAAATGGAGTGTATATTTGCATAAAATCTTTAAGGGAATAAATCAATAACTCTCTCTCTCTCTCTCTCTCTCTCTCTCTCTCTCTCTCTCTCTCGCTCCGATTCTCTCTCCTCCTCTCTCTCTCTCTCTCTCTGATAAATAGGATTGAACTATATGGCTTATTTTTCTTAAACACACACACACACACCACACACACACACACACACACACATATATATATATATATATATATATTATATATATATATATATGTGTGTGTGTGTGTGTGGTGGTGTGTGATGTGTGTGTGTATGTATGTATGTATATATATATATTACGGTCATGAGGAAATTGAAGCATTCAAATGCGAGATGTTTATTCTTTTACTTTAAGACATTTTCAAGCAAACGTTTGAAAATGTGAGTTTGTGTGTGTTTGATACGTAGCTATGTGTATGCGTAACTGGAATAAACAGTCTGCTAGCCACCGATTAAGTTATGTATATGATTGACAGCTCTCCTAGGGCTGACCCGAAGGATTAGATATTTGTAAGTAGCTAGGAACCAATTGGTTGATTAGAAACAGGACCTACAGCTTATTGTGGGATCCGAACCACTTCGAGAAATGAATTTCTATCACCAGAAATAAATTCCTATGATTCCGCGTTGGCCGAGCCGAGAATCGAACTTCGGACCACCGGATTGGTAGCCAAGCGCGAAAACCACTTGTCCAATGAGGAACTTACCACTGGTAGTGAGAAATATTTTTACTTCTGTAAAATCAAGTCTGGTCCACATTGCATTTCTTGAGGTTCCAGAATAGTTGATTGCATTATTGTTAGGACAGAAAGAGTGACTAATATTTCAAGTGTCAGCCACATAAGGAGTTTTCAATAGTCACCATCCCATCCGTAAGAAGTAAGGATAAATTTCGGGTTTGGCAATGGCGCGCACACGCACACACGTATATGAATTTGTAACTATAGTAATAGTTTCAAGTAAACGGTGCTATCATCTACTTTCTCTGTTAATCTGAATACTGTGGCTTTTCCTTGAGTTGTTGAAATATCAGAAGATTGAAAAATTTACTCTTATTTATTAGTAAACGGTACTGACCATGAGTTTCACAGTTTTGTATTTTATAGTGAGGCCGTTGTTTACAGGCGTTCGTGTCGAACTGCGTGTGCGCCCTTTCTTATTTATATACAGTTTTGTTGGTTATGTATTTAAATAATGTTTCTTGTTGATATATTTATACAGCAAGCGACAAATAATCGATAAAAGTTGATGAACTTCATTGAGATATGGGTTTGATAATTCAGGAGGACAGACAGAAGTATCCTTGAGTAGAATGTAGAATCCCTGCAGGCAGTTATTTGGTCCTGGTCATTTGTTAAGAGTTTTTAAATGAAACAGACTGAAATTTGGATCGCCGAGATACTTTAGACAAAGACAAACTAATGTTTACAAAAGACAACAACAGTGGTTGCATTAGCTTGGAGGACTATACACACTCCAGCAATTTTGATAGGTGTAGACGGAAAAGACAATATGTTACGAAGGTAAATGCGAAAGGATTCCTGGTTATGACTTACCCTACATACAGTTATAAACGTCTTTACTAGAAATAAAAACATTTGCCAAATTTGGCGTCTAAGCAGCACTGAGGAGTAGAGGAGATTTCTCGAAACGTGCGAGATGGTATGCTCACATTCTACAACTATAGATTTTATTAAATACGTCAATACAATTGACACATTTTGTGGGAATTCAGTTCAAAGCACTAATTTGGCATATTACACAAATCTATATTATGATAAAGGCTGAGATGTTATATTGTTTTGTGATGTGAGATCATTGTGAAGGAAGTTACTCGTTAGTCCTTCTGTCATTTTGATTTAAGAAGTAAGTTGTACGGTCAAGCTGTTGAGATGCTGCTTGATGTCCCGTGAAGCCGACAAGATACGTTTGTTAACCGAAAGGTTATGGTATAAAAAAAAAAAAAGTATTGATATGCGGGTTAACAGCGAAGAACGACGAGTCGGAAACATGTAGAGGGATGGGTACTTTCATTGGTAAATCCTCTAATTATTTCTCTTCCTTAATCTTGAAGAAAACTTCTAGGCTATGAGCATGGCAACTCGTTGTGCCATATTCGTTCAGCAAAGTGAAATTAATTTATTCTAAAATTGGGTTCGTGATAAATGTGTAATACGTACCAGATTAGATACGTGACATTATATGCCTGCAGCATATATATATATATATATATATATATATATATATATATATATATATATATATATATATATTTATATATATATATATATATAGATATATTGAATATATCTTATTATATTATATATATATATATTACTATATTTATATAATAGCACGGGCGAATTTGGTAAAGGAAATCAAAGGCTTTCAAGAAGACAAAGAGTATTCATTTGAAGATACAGGAGCTAATTGGTTAAGTGGCCTTGCTTTGATCCATCTCTTACAATAGGTATTTTATGTGCTTCAAGCAGAGGTGTCCTCTGCCATCCATTAGACGAGGCAACAAAACAAGGAAGGGGGCGCCAGAGAGGGTACCAAACATGTAGACAAGAAGGCAAGCGGCTGCAAGAGCCAAAGGTCATCTAGGCTGCTTCAACCTCTCCAACCTGTTTGACTCTTGGGCGGGTCTGCTTGTGCAAGGGTGGGACAGGTTCTCTCTCCCCACCCCTACCCCTCTTATCCTCCTCCGCCTCCGCCTCCGCCTCCTCGTCCCTTCTTCCATATTCTCTCTTCCTCACTCCTATCTTAGCTTCTCTCATCCCCTCCTGCTTACTCTTTAGATTGCTATCCAGCATCCCAGAATCATAACCCAGAGGTGGGTCTCATAGTATCCCTTGACGAGCTTTACCTAGGAACGGCCTTCATTCACAAAGTTCTCTCTCTCTCTCTCTCTCTCTCTCTCCCTCTCTCTCTCTCTCTCTCTCTCTCTCCAAAAAACTCAGAAAGGAAAACCTGAAGAGGAACAGCATTATTGCATCTCCCAACCCGTTTTTTCTACTTTTCTTTCCTTAAAATCTGTTTACGTCTTTCATTCCCCTGTTGCGAATATCGTGAGGACCAGAAGTTGGAGTATCTATTAGCTCTTGAGTTCTCTCTTTCCTGTAATGGAAGAATTGCCCTTTCCAATACGTTGCCTTCTTTCACGTTGCACGAACACCAGAGGGTATTCCTGTCATTACTCGTATAGTTTTCCCGTTTAGGACTTCGATTATAATTCAGTTGTCCCAGTTAAACTTTGTGTCTCTTGCTTCATTTCGTGATATGCTTCATATTCTTTGTTGTATGTCACTAATGTATTTGAATTCTGCGGATTTTTATATTCTTATATTCTTTGGTAGGGACTTTATGCGGATTGAAAATAATTTTGGTAATATGCATGACGATTCTAACGGCATTTTCTTTGGAATGTTTGTTAGGAATACGTATCTTCAATACATCTATCTGATGTACATGGAAATGAACAGTATACGCATTACATTTCATGTACCTCAAAGGATTTAGGATTTTTAACTTTAATATTATTATATTAATGATTAATTTACATTTCACAGTCATTAATATTGAAGTCATAGGTACTTTTTTAGATCTGCTAATTGATGTATATATATATATATATATTTATATATATTATATATATATATATATATATATTTATATATATTTTATATATATCTATAATATATATATATATATATATATATATTTATATTTTATATATATATATATATATATATATATATATATATATATATATATATATATATATATATATATAGATATATATAATATATATTATATATATATATATATATATATATATATATATATAAAACATACTATCTATATATATAATAAGCTATATATATATATATATCTTATATACAGATATCTATACATATCTATATCCTATATATAATATATATATCTATATATATATATATATATATATATACTACTATATATATATAAAAAGCAGTTTCCCCCCCCCCCCCCCCCCCCCAAAGGGGTGACTTCAAATAAAATAACAACACTACTGTCACTGCCACATTCATGGTTTTAATTTTGAGTCGCGGATGAAACCCCATTTTAAAAAAACATCCACCTCAATAACCGTTTTATGTTCTTTGAAGGCTTTTCAGCAGCACAGCGAAATGAGCGGTTTACTAAGCAATAAGTTCTTTTCACAGGCATTGTTTCCTTTAATCTGGAAAAGATTTTTCATGAAAAAAAAAAAAAAAAAAAAAAAAAACCCCGGAAAAGAAAAAATTTTTTTTTTTTCATGAATAAAAAAATCTGCCATAGGGATTGACGATTTGATTAGGTGTAAACTTATTGTTTATTAGTGGGTTTTATTACCCTTTAATCTGTATCTTTTTCTGTTGCCGTATGTTGGAAGTTATCCGATGTAGAATGGGCTACCTCTTCTGTTTTAAATTATCAGTTAGACTAGACTATGAGGTAGCTACATATCAGCGAGATCTATAGACCTTGCATACCATCACCATCTGCTTGCCTGCGAGTTGTCACCCATCCAGATGCAGATGACCATCGAATAATTTGCAGTATTAGGAACGTGCATTTTTTCCTGCTCCTTCAGTTTTTTTTTTTCACAGTGAAATATGTCTATCATCGGAGTACTTTTATTTTGCCTGTTTTTTTTTTCTTTTTCCTTCAGTTTTCTTGTTTACAATGAATAATATCCATCCTTTTCATGAATGAATTCAAATCCATTTGGCATTATCCATGTATTTTATGTGTGTGTAATTTGTTCATGATTGCGTTTAACCAGAACGACTACGTCGACACATACCAAATTGATCCTAGATAATCTAGTTAAAGTTGAACTGAATCGAAATATTCATAACTTCTTGGGAAGCTCAGTGGGTAATGGGTACAAAACAGAATCATGATGTGTATCATTCTCTCTCTCTCTCTCTCTCTCTCTCTCTCTCTCTCTCTCTCTCTCTCTCTCTCTCTCCTGCTTGATGACAATGCTGTTTTCACCGTTCCTAAAGAGGACAGCGGAAATTATTCTTCAGGTAACACGATCATTTTACATCGTACAATGATTATGTTTTACAATGTTGTACCTCGCAATCTCCCGTGGGCGCCTTCCTTTCTAGGACTGTTTTGTATATGTCATCTTGCAAAGTTGCACTCCTAGGGCTCAATAAATTAGGCATACTGATTCATGGCTGATAGTAAGTGATAGTTAAGCATTCCTGGGAAATAAAAAAAAAAAGTATTTTTAGTTTATGTTTATTTCGAAAAAGCTTTGACTTTCTAGTCTGGATTTGGGTGAAACCGATCGATCACGACATAATTTTTAGTTACCCAACTAAATTATTTTTCCACATAGAATGGAGTATCCTTTTCAGATTGTTTATGGGAATTTAATTTACGCCGTTTTTAGAACCTTTTTGTGATAATTTTTTTTTTTTTATTAAAATCTAAATTGATACAATGGTTAATTTTACTTTGGATTTCCAATTTCTACAGGTATCTTATAGACGCAGGCATCGTTCTGCATCATGCTACTATTCATGGGGGTTATAGCTTTATCGTTCCCCGTTTAGGTATTTATTTTTGAAAATGTGTCATTTCTCCACTTGTATAACGTTATACTTGAACCGAATAAAGTGTAAAATAAGCAATATTATTAGTAAATAATTTTTTTTCAATATAATGTTCAAGCGCGTTGTAGCTCATGCATATTACTAGATGTACATAGAGGCTTATGATATGACGTTTTATTTAGACGTACATAGAGGCTTATGATATGACGTGTTATTAAATAAAAACTTCTAATTTTCTATAATAATCATTAATATGTTTATATATATATTATAATGTCCATAATCCTAATTTACGTATATGAACCATTATTCGCCTTAATGTTTATTTTGTACTCAAAAGGTGAACATTTTTCACAAAGATGAATCAAATGTATACATGTGTAAATACGTTAGACCGGTTGACATTGATGTGCGCATGTGAAGGAAAGGGAGTGATTTGGAACTATTATTATCTTCTTCTTCTTTTTTTTTTCACCCAGCACGTTTTGTTCTTGAACATTTCTCGGTTAATATGTTTGCCCCTCATAGACTGTAGTTTTTATGTTGGTTTTCTATTCGAGTCACTTAAAAGTTTAAAAATGACACGCAGATTTTAGCTTTTCTATTATTCTTGTCCTTCTCCATCCTCCCTCATCTCTCTCTTTCTCTCTCGTCTACAACTTGTGTTATGATTCATGGATTCCTTATTGCCAAGAGACTGTTCGATTTGATTCGGATAACTTTTTTTTTCTTTCTTCTAATTATTGAATTTTAATCTTGATAAAGCGACCAGTTCTTTTGTCTGCTTCTGTCTTGTTGCCGGGCGATCTCTCTCTCTCTCTCTCTCTCTCTCTCTCTCTCTCTCTCTCTGTGTCGATGATGATTGCTGCTAGACGCCAGCCATCGTATTGTTTTCCCAATAGATAAGTCTCTCTCTCTCTCTCTCTCTCTCTCTCTCTCTCTCTCAATGCAGTTATGCACAAATATCATGACAGAAAAATCTGTGCTGGAGGAGGTAAGGGTTGAGGTGAGGGGGGATAGCGGTGGAACCGTGAAAAGGGCGCCCTAAGGGCGCTGGAGGTTATCTCAACCGTTGGGCGAATGGTCTTTTAAAGGGATTTTTTCCCGCCGCTGATGGTACTCGTGAGCGGCTAACGATGACTTATCAGATCTTGAACTTGTTTTTGCTTAACGCGAGACCACTACCCAGAATATTTATTGTTAATGCCTTGGACCCCCCGGTGTCTCTTGGCTTGCCCGATGAAATGCTCGACACTGGTTGGAAACATGGAAGCTGCTGCTATAAAGAGGGCTTCCGAGGCCCTTGGTAGCTGTCCGCCATAATTTGATTGCGAAATCGTAACGAGTATAATTTCGCCTACCGCGCCGTCGTATTTCAAATGAGGCTGGAATGACTCGGGATTTTAGGCATCCGTCCGACCCCTTCTATTATGAAGCGGTGCGAGCGTTCCACCTCGCTCTGCATTGTAAAAAGCAGATTTTTTTTGAAGGACAAGTTTTTCTCTTGATTAATAATGCCGTATGTTAGAGTCTTGTAACTAAATCTATTTTTAAGATGAGCGCAAGTCAGGTTTACAAAGATTCAAGTTGTGTCTCTTTCCAGTTTGTTTATACGCATGTATATAGTTTTGAATTTATATCTGTGTATTTATGATATTGGAAGAACTGATGAGGAAATGTGGCATTCAAGAAATTCCTTATAAAACTTACTTGGTGAAATTGATCGCTTCATTTGTTCAGCCGCTATTTCTGTTTCTCACCATGGGGAATTCCATACATATTCTCGGAATAAGTTTTTCTACAGCAACTGAGGATTTTAGTATGAATCTTTATCTTAGCCGGTATCATCTTCAAAAAAAGTAATCATGCTTTCAACTCATTTCAGAGAAGAATAACAATATGATCTATCCAACTTGTGGTCTATTGCTTATCTTTCTACTAACACTAAATTCATGGAAACTAATTAACTCACAGTTTTTGAAACTATGAAAATCATTTTTGAAACTACTGTTTTTGAAACTATTGACTTCTCTGGTGTCAGTAGTCTTTCTTTAAGAAAGATTTGCCGAGACTTCGTTGCAGATGTTTTAACTTGTATACAGGACTTACAAAAGACTATATATTCAGGGAATTCGACATAGCTGGATAAATGCTTTCCCTGCAAAGTTTTCTTGTATGGTTTTATCCCTGGGTGTAAACTCGCCTTTATCTTTTTACCCAATCCATTCAAACCTTCAGTTTACTCTTTTTTCCAACTGATACACAGACCATTGATTCTCACTTCATCTGCCTTTGTCTTCCAGGCATCTTTTTATTTTTCAGTTCGGAATTGTTCTTTCTTCTTGTATAACTCTGATGATGGAAGCATATCAAAAAGGTTATCCTGTGATTTAGTCAAGACGCATTTCGACTTATTTTTCCATTTACTTCCCCATCACTGTTCAGTTTGTTTCTTGAATTCGTGGAGTTGTATTTCAGTGTTGTGAATTATAGCGTGTGTATATCTTAGAAAACCGAAGGGCGAAACTGGGCAGCGTTTATGCCCAGTTTCAGTTTCCGTGTGGTACATCTACACATACGAGTATACATCAAATGCTACTGTAATTTTACACGCTATATATATATATATATATATATTATAGTATATATATATATATAATAATATATAATTTTTATATATATATATATATTATATATTATATATATATAGACTCTGCTGGTCACGTTTTTACCAAATACGTCTGTAATTGTAATAAATATACTATTCTTAGAGCTTCTCGATTTCTTCACAATTTGGATACTCTTGTAACTACGAAGCTTGAGATCCCAATGAAGTCATTCTGACTTCTGGGGGGGTTTCAAACCCGCATCCGGAATATCAGAATGGGGTAACATATATCCTTACCACATTGTGATATTCCCGATTTGGGTCCAAACTCGTTCTGTTATAGATGCAGTTTAGAATTTAGACTGGGCATCAGAATGTCTTCGTGTGGATCGTTTCCAAAAGATAATGAAATCGAGTTCGAGGGCAATGTGTCCATTACAATTACACAGTATGTGGAAATTGACAGTTAATCTCTTACGGGAGTGCATAACTTTATTACTAATAAAGGTATGGTTTACGAGAAGGGAGGTGAGCAATCTCCCATGTGGCCGGATTAAAAACAGGAGTAGCCGTTGGTGAAGAGCTCTTGTTTACATTGGTTGATAAGGAGCCCTTCTGGCTGGCACTTAAGTCCCGTGAAACTGCATTTTCTTTACTTTTTTCCATTTATATATACATTTTTTCGACCACAACTTTTGTTTCTTACTTTCGCAGAGGTATGTGTTGTATTAAGTTTTGAATAACTGTCGATTTTGCTTGAGTGTGTGAATTGTTCCAAAGGAAATTACAACAGTCATTATTGCGTCGTATGAAATTGTTAAACCCGCCGAACCTGCTCGTATTATGTTAATAATATTAACAATAAAACAAGTGTAACCTTTTCAGTAAAGAAATGAAGGTAATGTTTGAAGGAGTCGAAATGGCAGTTAGGAACACTAAAGACGACACGTATCCTCCAAAAAGTTCGAGCTAAGGTGTGTTCACGCTACATGCTTAGATATGGGTCAGTGGTGAATGAGGCTGGGCTGGTTGGATGACTGGACGTTTAAAAGGGAAATTCATTACACGTAGATATTGGTATTCTGTTTTATTACTTAAAAAAAAATTCAAACAGGGCCATCTTTCATCTTTGGCAATTAGATACAAATGGATCGTTTCTAGGACTTGGTTGTTTACTATATGATCTAAAGATTCTTTAGTGCTTGATAGTAGAACTTTACTAGGACCAGGAATCAAAAACTCGATCTTAAATTGTGAAAAAGCTACTACCATCATAATTGTGATAAGAGTCACTAAGGCGATGATTAGTGAACATACACGGCATCATTGCTGAGCCAGGTTATGGTAGTTTTTCATATTTTTGGTGTGAAATCTCGTTTATTAATCACGATATTGGACACATGGACTGCTTCATATGTGATGTGCCCAAGTAAAATGCATCAGATATCAAAGAGAAATCTCAACTGCTTCAACCGTTTTTTCTTTCACGTTAACCATCCATAGTTCACTTCCATAAAGGAAAGTTGGCTGTACAGTTCCTTCATACAATCCATAGACATTCCAAGTCTCTGCCCAAATTTTTGCCAACAGCCAGCTACCTTCCTTTCTTCTCTTGTCCTACAACTCGTATCTTGTCTTACGTATTTTCATCCATTATAATTATATGCGCTCCGAAAATACCTGTATGTACACCTGTGTCCTTGCTTCAAGTTCCATGTTAACGTTCATTGCTCCATCTTCCTATTTTCCGTCGCTTTTGAAACCATCTCTCTCATCTAAAGTCTCGACTTTCAAAGTCTTTCTTTAGTTTCGGCAGTTGCTCTTCGTCCTCTATCAGTACTATATCATCCGCAAACCGCCGGTCCATTCCCGATTCATTTGCTTACTCTGCAAGTTCACGCCTACATCTAATTTACTTTCTGTGACCACTGACATCAAATATTCCGTGATGATATACAGTATTTAATGTTAATGATTGAAGCTTACATACTCGATGGCGAAAGGTAAATTTGTGTTTAAGTGCAGTTTAACGCTACAGCCTCTCCAGACAATACAGAAAGCGATGTCTATTATAATTTGTATAGATTTTTACTGAGACTATGGTTAGTTGATATATATATATATATATATATATATATATATATATAATAATATATATGCTTATGTATATATAATATATGTAATTTATACGTGTGTAAATTACGCCTGCGCTTGCATTCGTGCAAACGCACACATATACCATTCATGACTTAAAATGCAAGTTATGGATTGTGTGTATGTGTGTGTGTGTGTGTGTGTGTGTTAGAGAGAGGAAGAGAGAATATCTCAACTGAAATAAAAGCAGAGACCTGTTTAGTGAGTAGGTTTTGGTCATGGAGATTACCTACTTTCTGAGTCGGAACATAAATTCGCTTCAGTGACAAGCCGGAAGTGGGGTACTGTATAGGTCTCCTTCTTTTGTATGCGTAACATGAATTGCTTAACGGCCCTTAATCGTGTAATGTTTGTGATAAGAAACTAATAAGTAGGTAAGTGCAGTAGTAATGATAGTAATAGTAAGGTTAGGTTCACAAGCCGCTTAGAAGTGCATTCTTTCATTGTGTGTATTCCGCGATATATCCCCACGTTGTTGGTCATTGCTCTTTTCAGTGCTTTGGAAGCTGACCGAATTGTGTTGAAGAAAACATCTCTGTGCTGATAGATTAAAATTCCGAGAGTGAGTGTCTTGTCTCCTGCAGCTCGAACCGTAGGTACATATTGGTGAGCGTGGTTCAGCAACGACGGGTGTGGGAGTGGTGTTTTATTGTGCCATTATCTTTTATACCAATTTCTTTTTTATGCGAGAATTGTTTTCATCTTGCATGAATCGTGGCCATTTAAAGTTTTGAATCCGTTGATGGTCATGCGAAGAAGCCATCCAGCGTGACCATAATCTTTTATTTTTTCCTTTCGGTCTCTTCTCAATTTCGTACGAGGAAATTTTTTTTTATTATGGTTATTTTATGTTAATCTCATAATTATTATTTTTTGTTTTACTTCTGCTTGTTTCTGATGTCGCTGCTGCTATTTTACGTACAAGTGTTCAAGATTAAAAAAGTACCCTGGAAAGTTTCAGCTGTTATACTGATGTCTGTCCGACTCAGTATGTGAATCACTTCTTTCGTCTTTAGTGTTCATCCATCATATTCCTTGTTCTCCCTCCTTGATGAAATAGGGATCATGTCAAGATTAGCGAACCCTCTATTTTTCAAGACAACATTATACCACTTTGATTTATATACTATATATATATATATATATATATATATATATAGATATATATATATATATATATATCAAAGTGGTATAATATTGTCTTGAAAAATAGTGGGTTCGCTAATCTTGACATGATCCTAAAATAGTATCATGATACTGGAAGTTTATATATGAATCTTTACAATAATTATTCCATCCTCCTATTTTAATTTTCTGATATATCGCCATCAAGCAATTTAAAGGGATAAAATCACTGTATCTGTAATCCAATGTCATTTTAGCAGGCTCTGCAAGAACAAACTGGTTTATTAAAACCCAGTCTTTGAGGGCCAACTTACTTGTTTTAAGGTCTAGCCGGTTCAGAGATTGTTCCGTTTTCTCTTCTTTCGAAGTACTTGTCTCCAAACATGTCATGATAAAGCCGCAGAGTTTTGCATTTTTCTGTCTTTCTTGCCGCGGTGGCGTCCAGCAACATAATAACTATTTTTCCTATTTTGTTGCGTGGTTTCTTCGGGGCATTTTTCACTCGGAAACATTAATATACTCCTCCTGTGTATATGAATGGGAAGAACTTCAGTTCCATGCTTAATCCGTACATTATTAATCATTGTTCAGGTTTTTTTGGGAGGTGAAAGTATCCTGGAATCCCTTTAACTTTTAAGAGTTCGTTTGACTAAATATTTGTTACTCACGTCAAAGTCCCATGACAGTTATTAAGTAGACTGCAGTTTGTCCTCTTGTATTGCATTTTGCATCATTTTTTTCTCCTGAATTTTATAAGTCATTACATAATATGATTTTCATATCTCTTGATGTCCATTAATACCATGTTAATATTTTGTAAATTCTTGTAATTATTAGTATATATTGACAATAACAAGATCCTGTTACGCAGTTAACATTTTCATCACTGCTGTTATCTAAGGTATCTGCATAAGCACTTCGATTTTAATTGACAAATAATCACTTGTTTATTGAAGAGAGAGAGAGAGAGAGAGAGAGAGAGAGAGAGAGAGAGAGAGAGAGAGAGAGAGAGAGAGAGAGAGAGAGAAGTTTTTTCATTCATCTGCTAAATCAACAAACGCGAAATATTTTACGCGAAGGTGTGCATCAGTTGTACTGATGTGAATTAATCGTTAATATATATGCTTTTTTGAATTTTTAAAGATATATGCACCTCGATATTCTAGTATGATTCTCTTTTATCAAAGATTTTTCGGAATTGAATCGCTTTTATATCTTGATTGTGGATTGTCCCATAACTCCTGATTTTACGTCCGCCTGCACAATGAATTGAGCAATGATTCAAAACTTAGCAGATGAAGTCCATGATAAAAACTGTTATTATTTATTGGAAAATAAATATATGCACATGCAAGTAAAATGAATCGCATTTTGGCTAGACCCAGAGTTAGTGGAAGTAATGTTGTATCTGAGGAGTGTTTCTTTGAGAAGAAACTTGTCACCTGACGTGAAAAGCTTAATCTTAAAAATCCCTGTAAGGGGTAATGTTATGGTAAGCGACTGCATTCCCTCATGGGGTCTTACACTTGTCTATCTTTAAATCAAAACGTACTGGATATATTTCCTTAGTAATTAGAAAAAATCGGTTGGGTATGTTTAGTTAAATGATCAGCCAGTGTGGCACCCAGATGTTTTATTGAGAGATGCGTGAGTATCTGGTAATGACACGCCCCCATTTAGTACATATGCAGCAAGATATGTTGACAATATTGCACAGTTACTCTTACTTTTCTCGTGTGTTTAGATAAATAAAAACTCAGCTTGAGTGAGTATTCTTTGCATGATGTAGATTAATGTAATTTTGATATTTGAACATCATTTGACGTTATAATTTCCATTTTTACAGTAAAGACTTCTGTCTTAGTGTTCATTTTAAGACTGATTGTTTTCAGATTAAAATTTTCGCTGTTGTTTTCTTTTCAAATCTCTCTCTCTCTCTTTTCTTTTCTAAATCCTCTCTCTCTCTCCTCTCTTCCCTCCTCCTCTCTCTCTCTCTATCTCTCTCTCTCTCTCTCTCTCTCTCTCTCTCTATTCTATATATATCATATATATAGTATATATATATAATATATATATATATATCGATATATATATATATATATACTATACATATATTATAAGTTTTGCGTGAGATGTATTTTCATGTCATATTTTTCTTTCTTTCTAGAAGCAGCAGAGACTCAGAAGATCTTCGAGTGGAAGGTGGGCGGCATCCCCCAGAACGGCGTGAAAGTGGGCGTTTCCCTTCAGCTGCTCGACTTCTGCGTTCCCTTGGACGCAATCGAGATGATGAAGGGGGAGGTGCTAGGGCCAGGGACACCTCCGAACCTTCTTTATCCAGAGGCAATCCTCATTACCATTCGGAAGGCAAAGGCCTCAAGAAGAAGAACAACTGGACGTCAGAGCGCGAGTTGAATTCTGTCAGTCCCACCCAGAAGGAGAGGAGTCACAGCTTTTGCGAGAAGACCGACGCCAAAAGGAGGTTTTCTTACCATGAGAATAAGGTGCTCAGGGAAGAGGCCAAGACCCGGCTGGATCGCCAAGAGGAAGAAGGTCCTCTGCAAGCAGATGGGACTCCTTTACCCTCAGAGGCGTCTCCAGTCCATTCAGCCCTTTCCTCCACTATATCCTCCTCTGCCTCTCAGGTGCCGTCTTCGCCCACAACGCCTTGTGTGCCTTCGTCAGCGCAGCCCTTAAGTAACGAGAAAGGCGAAGAGAACATTTACGAAAACTTGCCCGCTCATATGAACACCAGTGACACTGTGACTCTTAGTGCTTGCGACGGACAAAAACAACCGGACTCTGTCGAGCGCCTCCAGAACGAAGTGCAAACGGCGCGACCCCTGGAAAGGGCCGACAAAGATCGTCGGTCTGTTAGAAAATTAACGAAAGACTCGGGTTACGAGACTTCGCCATATAGTGAGGGTGATTATGCGAACATAGACTTGTATTCCGACGCGGACGCTCTCCCTGACGGAGATGGCGACGACGTGACTCTGGCACCCGAGTGTGAGCTGGCACCGCCCTCTCCGCTCTTGGAAAGTGCCACTCATATTTCAGGCAGTTCTAGTCCATCGATACAGAACACGCCCACTTCTACGCATCAACACTCTCCGAGCCAATTAAGGTAAGCCACGGCATATCTGTTGGTGACGGGCGCTTTTATTCTCTACTTCTCTTCTTCAAGTTACTTTGGTGTATAGTATATATATATATATATATATATATATATATATATATATATATATATATATATATATATATATATATATATATATATATATATATATATATATATATATATATATGCCCATGTTTATGAAAGATAGGCAGTCAAAATTGTTTGTTGGACTTATATAGTATACGTTGCCTTTTTTAACGCTTTTCTTATAACTTTTTATTTGTGTGTTTTTGTTATTATCAGCGATATTAGCAACCCAGGTTTTATTAATTTCTGTTGGATGGTTATCACCAACAATATAGCTATTTTCCTGGTTGTATTCGTTGCCCTGTTTTGTTAATTAATTAATTCATCAAATGTTTAGTTCCTCATTAATCAGTTATTAACCTTTTTAACTTGCGATCTTATTGATAATTTTCTTTTTATATTCGTCCAGTAAATGATATGTGTAGTATTTTTTTAAATTGTTCGTACAAATTTTGTAAAAAAAAAATATAGGTATACTTGATTTTTTCATAACCCTTACTACTCATTGGAATTTGTTATTACCATTACTAAAACACGAGATAAACTAGGAATAGTGGCTTTTCATATTAATACAGTGCTGTACAGAATGTGAACGTGTGCAAATCAATAGTTGATAGTAGCCTGCATAGTTGAAGTCTTTGTCATTTGCAGCGATAATTTGATAAGATAAGATAAACAATGAGTGAGGGATCTGTCGTCTTGGAAGTTTCAGTTTTTCAACAGTTGAGAGATAACAAAAGCAGAAATAGTTTCTCTTTGTTAAGGTGAATATATGTGTGGTGTTTATAGTGGTAAATGAAGCAGGGTTGTCGGCAACTGGCTCGCGCAAACCTTGTATTGTGAAATGAAATCCATTGCACTTTACTAGCTTCGAATTAACTTTTATTCCCATACACAACAGTAGCGATGACATGTGAATGTATTTGTAACTGCGGAGTCTCTCTTGCGGATAATCCTTTTAGAAGTTACACTAATCGAGTCATCTGTTGAGTCTGTAAATCGTATCGATATATCAAGAATCTCAAGAAGAACGTGCACCCACAGACAAGCACATACATACTTAATACATACATACACAAACACACACATATAATAATAATAATAATAATAATAATAATAATAATAATAATAATAATAATAAACATGTACATGCGTGTTTATTAATTTCCATTTATATGCTTCAGTTATCATGGTAGATGTCCTCACATACATTGGAGAGAGAAATGATCCTTAACTCTGTCAGCTTAGTCGTAAATATATTTCGACGTTTGAAGTATTTTGATACACTAATGGATGGCATTTGCCGTGCCAATGCCTAGTCATTTAAGAGTCATTATAATGAAGAGACTTACTAGACGCTGATCATGCGCGTTAAATGAGGTATAGAATGTAGTTATTCGACTCAGCAACTGGACACCCAGGAAGGAACTTAGAGCAGGATCGAAGATGTTGAAGTGGAAAGAAGACAGTGCAAAACCTGCAAAACCCCGCCGAGGGCTCCGAAGACGCGTAAAATCCATGTTAGAGATACGACGATCAAGGAGGTAAATTCGTGAGATATTTAAGGTGCAAGTGTGGTGCTTAAATATAGTATATGTATATATGTGCGTATATATATATAGATAGAGATATATGAATATACATATATATATATATATATATATATATATATATATATATATATATATATATATATATGTGTGTGTGTGTGTGTGTGTTGTGTGTGTGTGTGTGTGTGTGTGTGTGTGTGGAGAAAGAGAAAGAGATCAGGATTTGAAGGGCAAGAAGAGGATCGACTGATGTCCCTTCTGGTCTAGTTGAAGAAATTAAATGAAAATGAGAACAATAATGAGGCTCAACCTCGATTGAATGGTTTGTGTAAGCGATAGACAGGCGTTTTAGCCGGGAAGCTTCTAATGAAACGGTGTGAGAATCCACAGCTACCGCAGCAAATGGAAACGTGGAACAGTTGCCAAATTGAGAAATTCTGGGATTGTTGCCGTCCAGGGTATAAAATGTTTCCATGCTTGATGATAAAGGTTTTGCATAACTTCCTGATCTCTTTTTGATATTCTACTAAACTTCTGAAATGCTTATCTTGCTCCTATACCCCTTTTCATTTACGAATAATTACACCTCATTATTACGTTGCATTGAAATCACATTTATGGGCCAAACCACTGCTATTTATTGAAATAGATTTGCTTGCTGAATTATGCTTTAAATTTCTTATGTTGTACAGCATGTAATAGAACTTAGGTCTATTTACATTGGTCAGTTAAACAAAAGTTCTCATTTGCGCACTGCAAGACAGATGGTAGCTTATCATCTGATGAAATTGGCATCAGTCAAGGACAGGCCCCCTCCCCCCGGCCCCCAAGTAGTCATGCTACTACAGTTCACAGATAAGCTTTTCGGAAACCCACTGTATATGTGTGTGTGGATAAATTTGCAGATGTAATGACATATGATTACAAACCGAATTATTTATTTTTCAGTAATGTACATCAAGTCTATTCCGCAGCCGACATTGCAGGATGTATGGTTATCTTTACTGAAAGAGGATATAAGATTTGTTGTTGTTGTCGTTGTTGAGGGTGGTTGCACCTGGGAAAATTATGAAGACAGAAAAACCCATAATGTCACTATAGAAGATTTACCTTCCAATTATAAAACAGGTATTGCTGCAGTGAGGTTATTCTGCCTTTTGCAGCTGGGATGAAATCGATGTTTAGTACCATTTGTACCTCCTCAAATTAGCTCGTAAATTGTGGAGAGTTACCTGTCCTAGTACTTAAACCAAACGTTTCCATACATTCATATCTTCTTGAGATTATTCTTATTATTATTGCTTATAATTATTTTTAGTTGTAGTAGTAGTAGTAGAAATTCTAAATATTTTTCTGAATTCGGTAAAGATGTTTTGTGCTCACCGTAGTTTACTGAGGTTTAAACTATGAATGAGATGATATTTCACAGATATAAAACTGTTTACAAGATTTACCATTAATGGAGAGTTGAGCAGGTAGAAATAAAATCCCTATTTCCTGCAAAGCTTTATATATATATATATATATATAGATATTATATATATATATATCTATATATATATATATATATTAGAATATATATATTTATATATAATATAAGAAGAGAGAAGGAGTAGGCGCTCTTGAACACGTTTTATATATGCAGATGTACCACAAAGAAAAAATAAAACCATGGGTGTAAGTCATGACCAGTTGGCCTTTAGTTTCTCAAGTTTAAGCAATGTAACGAGTCAGAATTTATGCCTAGTTTTAAAATTTTCTTCGTGATACAAGAATATTATATATGTATATATATGAAGATAGAGAGAGAGAGAGAGAGAGAGAGAGAGAGAGAGAGTGATTGACTTCAAGGAATAACTCAAACTTTTAGGAGAATGTTTTGTATTGAAGTACCTATTACAAAACTATTGGGGTCTTTGTAATTATAAAATAGATTAAATAGTTTCCAGGACATCGAAACCCGTGAAATTATGTTACGTCACTTCGGAATAGCCTTTAGACAGACAGAAGTGTATGGATAGAGTCCCCAGTTAAGAACATGTTATGACACTTGTAATTCCTGAAGGCAGGGTGTGCCTGAGATAACTACTGCTGACGTAGCCTGATCCCGCAAAAGTCTCTTATCAGACTCAGCATCACCTTGTTCTTGCAGATGACTTTTGCCTTTACCCGGTATTCCAGGTTTTGCCATTTTCAAAATGACGGGAGTGGTCGGAAAGTAAAAGAATAGCACAACCACTCACTGGCCTGACTTTTAACCCCAGTTCATGATGATCTCGTTTGGACCCCGTTTTTCTGCTTTTGCATTACTCGGAAATGTGTTCCCTCTGAACAAAAAACATTTATATTGAATGTTGAACATTGGCCACGTGTTCTGTTTCTGACTTGCTTCGTAGATCTAATTGTTCTCCTTAGAAGTACGTTGAAAAAGTCCTTTCCAGCGGATATCTCGGTAAAAGCGAATGAGAGTGAGAAAAAAAATTGTGAAAGTGTGTGTATTTTGATTACAATAAATGCGTTAATTTATAAAAAGAATTTTGGCCGGACTGTCTGTCACTTATTTTGCTGTAACATTTTACATATGGTTGCCTCTGCAGTTTTATTTTTTGTTGATAAATTGCGATACAATTATATTTTTCTTTAAATATATATCGGTTGTGTATATTATATATATATATATATATATATATATATATATTATATATATATATATATATATATATATATATGATAGAGAGAGAGAGAGAGAGAGAGAGAGAGAATGAGTTGTCCTCGTCGAGAACCTCCGTATGTGAAATAGCTATTTTTGTTAATAGTTATAGAAAAGAAATATAAAGAATATATATGTGAAATATCCTTAACAAAAAACGAAAACCTGTTATGGGCCTAAGCTAGAATAAGGCTTTTACTTGCAGAATTAACATTTATGAGCAATTTTGGGACTCCTAAGGCTGCCTTACATATTCGTCGCCTCTCTTCCTCTTAATCAAGTAATCTTGTTTTGACGAACTTGTGCCGCTCATTCTTTCAGTGCAACAATGTGAGCTTTGATTGCATTACCTCTTAACCTGCTGTAGATGCTGTCTCCCGTGGTGTTAGTTAATGTTTGCTTTGTTGAGGATGTGTGAGTGGGAAAGAGAGAGGATGTTGTTTTTGTATCTTGATCATAAAGGCAGAGGAGGCTGTTTCTTTACACGCTAGGGAATATTTCTTGTAACGTCCTACCCTCAAATGAGATAGGGAGAAAACACTCCTAATAGAACTGACTCATCAAAGAAGAGTAAGAGAGCCAATTAGAAAGCAAAAAGAAGTGAAGGTATTATTGTCATATATTTTTTAAGTAAAAGAAAAATAAAAAGTAACGATTTTCTTCCAAATTTTCTGAAGGTGTCGAAGGCAACTTGTAAATTGGAGATTAGAGGACTTAGGAAACGCTCAAGTAAATGTCATTCGTTGTCATAAATATTTTGAACGTTGATCCTGTGTGCCTGCCCCAAATCACGTAGAATTTTATTTGGAAACTCATATATTTTAGGATGAGATGAATACACCCACTTCTATGCTGCCATAGGGATTTATACAAGTGTAGACGCCCTTCATTCCTTGAGTATAGCTTATAAGTTTACAGTGCCTGTTTTCTTATAAATAAATGCGCCTCCGTTCGACTGCATACAGATGTGGGCTATGCCGCTCATCATTCGATCAATAAAATTTGGCAATTTTGTGTTTGGTTAATAGTCGGATGGGTGACCAGTAAGAAAGGAAATACCCCCTCAGCACATAAGCCCCATAAGCATTTGTGGGTTACCAATCTCGTTACCAGAGGGACTATCTCATAAGGACGTGTGCAAGATTTTCCCCTCACCTAAAGTTGTAAACATTATATTCCAAACTTAACGTGAAGTGGTCTGTACAATTAATACTCATATTTAGTACTACTCAACTAACAATAAGGATCAAATAAAAAGAACACAAATTACACACGTTCATACATTCTCAGTTATAAGTGGAAATACAAGATAATTGAACAGAAACATAGCCTAAATTCAGTACACCAAATAAATTAAAACGTGTTAAAATCTACAGCCAAATAGAGCCTTGTTTCACCAATGATAATTAAAATAAATACGCTGTATTTTATTAGAAATAATTAATATATACTGTAAACATTTACATCATTTATTTTTTACTTTTTCATTCTAGTAAATAAATCATAAATATTCTATCCTAAATTCCTGTATCTTTAACTCAACGGCAAACACCTTTTTTAGACCTTTTTAGGCTCTTCCATAGATCTTTCCTACCCCATAACAAGAACAACAACAGAAAGAGCAACAGCAACAATAACAAAGTAGTTTGTAGTCTTACTCCCCGACTAAGTGAAATGGGGAAAAGGCATGTGATGAGGGAAACGTGTATGTAGGTATATATTTCTGTAAGATGAGATTATTGGCTGAATTGATTAATTAGGCTAGTGTACCCATGAACACTGTTAAGGATACTTTATGTTTGGATGAAAATCGACTTGAAATAGAAAGGTTCATGCTTTCTAATAGTCTGTTGAAGTGAATAAGAGTACTTGTATGTTAACTAGCAGTTGGCCTAAACACTAGCGACAAGAAGGCATGCGTTACATAACTTCAGTTCTTTCACTGACAGGGGATACGACATTGCCATAACGGTAAATTCAATACAAAGAAATTTCACAGAAAGTCTGGAGCAAAATCATTTTTGAGTATCGCCAAGCACAGGATCCCGGGGTTAGAGAAAACCCAGTGCCGATTACCATGATAAGTGTGACAACGCAAGCAGTAAAGCCACGGGGGAGCGGAGGATGCCAAACGTAAACATAAACAATGTGTTACTAATCTTCTCTTTCTTCCAGTGAAAGAAACGGGTTCCTCTGCCTCCTTTGTCACAGGGCTCTGCAATACCCGCTGCCTTTAACGGCGACAACAACTCGATTATATAGTTAAGAGTAGCCATTGTTTAGATAATTATGTTAATACTATGCAGTTTTCTTGTACTTCGTTGCCACTTTGCAGAACTTTGGTACTGCGTTTATGGTTATAGATAAAATATATTATGACGCTCTTATTTCTGTTTGGTTTGGTTTGCTTGCTTTGCTTGCCGAAGAGAGACTTTTTATTCTTGCTAGACTAATTTCGGTGTAATGGATCATGCTGCTGTAGCATTCGTTTGACTTATTCCTGATCTTTTACTGTAGTATTGACGCGCGTCTTCGATTAGCCTCCGGAATTTCATTTACAGAGAAAGCATCAATTTGAAAATTTATATGGTCTCGAGTTTGTTTTTTCTGAATAACTACTGTCTTTAAAGAGCATAGAAGATTATTCCCCTGACTACTCGGCCCCTTTGAATAATTCAGCATGCCATTATGCATTTATTCTAGCCAACACTAGGTCTTGCTGGCTGTGTAAATCTCATCCTCTTATCCCATTAGAAGAGAGACTTATGAAATGCTCGCAGACGTGTGGCCTAGACGATAAGCAGGTGCTTCCGTGCATACAGAGTAAAAGAAGGAATATGGGAAAAAGGATGCGATTAAATCACTGTGTGCTGAGTTTTCTCATAATGCAGCTGTTTCTTATTCGTGTGAATGAATGCACCGATGATATTAACAGAAATTCCGACTCTTGCGGTTTTAAAACGTTTGGGTGCTCTGTGGTTCAGGGAAAAAGGGATGCTGCTATTCATGGTTCCTCTGCCAGCATCAGTTTAATAATCAGTTGGCATCTCAAATGGGTAAATAACGTAGAAAATGTATCCTTCCTTTTGCTGACAGGTTCTCGCTTTCTCTCTTCGCCTCTTGCAAGCCACGTATTAAAGCTTTAATTTCAGTCCTCTCGTGCAGAAGGAACCGGTCCATATTATCAGCTTCGCCTAAGTCCCTAGGAAAGGACCGTAGTGACCTGTCACTTACCGGTGTCTTGGTCGTAATTTTTACCCTCAGTCATTCCTTCGTTATCTTTTTTCTCTTTTTCTTTTTTTCATTATTTTAAGTCAGCATAACCGACGTCATCTCCGTCTTGATTTTCTTGTATTTCATCTTCTATCTTTTATCTCCTATCGGTCTCATCTTCATCGTCGTCGTCCTCTCTGTTTGATAAAATTGATGACCGCCTCATTGGTATTGTTCCTTCAGGTCACTCATTGATTTCTAATGTGATAAGAGATATAAAAGATAATTGCAGGTGCAGATCGTAATTAAGACACTATCGAATGCTATTCTCTAATGCAATGATTTTATCACGTTTACATCCGATTTCGCAGAAGATAAGAGACTTCACAGTACTGGGTCTCTCTCTCTCTCTCTCTCTCTCTCTCTCTCTCTCTCTCTCTCTCTCTCTCTCATGTTGCCAGATAATGGTATGCTACAGTTTATACGGATACCATCATAATAACGGATTTATCCTTATGCTGCATTGCATGAACTTTGTTGTCACTTTGACTTGTTACACACAAAATTATTTGTTTTGTGTCAATAATATATACATTCATTGAGCTCTAATGATGTTGCTATATTTTTATAATTGTTTTAGCCCTTGAAGGCTTGACTAAGTGTTGTTAATTTTGGGTGAATATTTTCCCCTGTCCCTCCAGCTTGTATTAATTTCTTAAGTGTTGTAAAATATGCCCGGTACTAAATTAGGAATTTTATGTTCCTTTGTCCAAAAAATTTGAAATTTCCTTATTTTTTTTATTTATGTTGTAACAGGTACGCTTTATCATGTGTACCATTTAAGGAATTGACCGTCATTCTCTCTCTCTCTCTCTCTCTCTCTCTCTCTCTCTCTCTCTCTCTCTCTCTCTCTCGTTAGTTTGTTTTTGCTTTTCCCGAATATTTTTCTGATACATTTTTATTACATCACCTATCCATTAATATCTCTCAGAATACATTAATGGGCGTCGTATGGCGTGTGTTAAAAATGGGCGTGTTAATCATCCATTCTTGATCAATAGCCCCAGCCCCGCTGAAGGTCGGGCGAGGGTCATTTCTCGCACCTTCGCGAACACCTCATCCATGCCCCAATCCACTCTCATGCCCGGAATCGTTTGGCGGGTCACTGGGGGTATATGGCACTCCAGGCTGAGGGTCACACATTCACCCACAACTCAAGGGATGGAATGGTTGCTGCTGTCTTGCGCTTTTGTTTCACTGTATGATTTCATGACATTCTTGTTCATTGTGGCTGTATTATTATTATTATGGCGTAGTTTCAGTCAAATTCTTCATTTTCTTATACGTATATATACACAAATTTTTATCTATATATGTGTAGATATATATTGTGTGTGCGGTTGTGTATGTTTATATAAAATGCTGCATTTCATTCTCAAGAATGTGCTTTTAATGTCAAATTTCTTGTTCTTAGATTTGGTGATCGAAATAATCAGTTTTAATTTTATAAATGTGGTATTGTTTAGCCTTTATATTTCGTTAACTTTACTTTCGTGTGGCAGACTACGCTGTATATTTTTGTTGGTCTGACTTGTCAATGGCTTTTTAGAATGTGATGACTTCAGAACACTGCGTGAATAAGTTTCTATTGCAAAAGCCTTTGTTTGATTTCCCTCCGTGAATTGAAGGTACTCGTTGTTTATAGCTTTGTTAAAGCTTCGCTTATTGCACAAGAGAATGCTTTTGAAGCCCGTCCATTCGCTGGGATGGGGGCGATATAAGTATTTTGACCCCTTCGTCAGAAAGGGTTTGTTACTTGCGTGAAATGTGGAGGGAGTTGGAGAAAAAGGGGGGAGGGGGAGGGGAGAACGTTTCTTAAGGCTTGTCAGCTGGAAGTGTTGAAAGGTGGCATGAAAAGGAAGGTGTTGGTATAATGTAATGGTTGTAACAGGTTGACTGGATAACGGGAGATCATTCTTTATGGATTGCCGAAGAGAACTTGCAATGGGCGGTTTAGCATATGTAATTGGCCATGAGGTTCCTTCCCGACACACAGGTCAGATGAAATTATGAAAGGGTGAGGAGAGTAAAGGCCACGAACTTAGTAACATAATGCCCGACGTACTGTGAACTTTTGGTTACCGAGGTAATGCATATAATGTGGTTAATAGTGATAGGTCGGATTTTGGTGTTTCTTCTCCGTCCTTCTCCGTTTTTGTAGTGAGATATATAAAGAAATTTACATATGCGGCTTAATTTAACCATTCTTTGAATTTTGTTTATTATTATTCTATAATTATATAATATATATATATATATATATACTATAAGATAATTATATATATATATATCTATATATATATATATATATATATATATATATATTATATAGTTATATACATATATAATTATATATATCTGATAATAGATACATATATATAGTATATATATATATATATATATATTAGCTTTGTTTTACACTAGTTCTGTCTTTCAGTGATCTATGCTCTGAAAGTAATGGTCCGTGTGTTTGCAAATGCAAGTGTAGTCTTAGGTTAATTCTCTCTCTCTCTCTCTCTCTCTCTCTCTCTCTCTCTCTCTCTCTCTCTCTCTCTCTCTCTCCTCGAGGAACCATTCATTCGTGCCAATGATGCCACAAAGATTGCAGTGTGGAATTTAATGACTTTTGAGCGTGGATCATATTGCTAGATCTCGTTTCCTACCATCATTCCTAACCTACTCCTACTCTGCATTCCCCCGCCCCCCTCTCTCTCTCTCTCTCTCTCTCTCTCTCTCTCTCTCTCTCGCCAATGGAGGATGGGTGCTTCTTAAGGGTGGCGAACGAACAATAACTTATCCAAACATCCACCTCTGCCCCCAAGGTGTCCATTGGTCTAGTTGAATGGCCCGGACACGTTCTTTGTTCTACGGGAGGTTCACCGGAGGAACGATCCGTTAGATAATACCCCCGATTGAGAGAGAGAGAGAGAGAGAGAGAGAGAGAGAGAGAGAGAGAGAGAGAGAGAAGGGGGAGTTGGGCGTCCAAGTGGTCAAGATTTTTTGGCAGTATCAGGAAGAGACATTTACTTGTACGCACGCGCCCAATCAAATATAGGAGAGAAAGAGTGAGTCGGAGGAAAAAGGTGATTATAATTTTTTGCAATGCTATGTGATAATATTATTTTAACAAGAACAAATGAAAATTACTGATATTGCTGTAGACGGAAATTTTGAATAAGATTGATTTAAGATACCGTGGTATACTCGATAAACTGTCTTAGAAATTTCTTAATTTTTATTTTACAATTTTTTTGGTTTTATTAATATTTAATACGTTTCTAGTATGTTTGATTATTTCATAAAATGTCTTGTATTGGTATTTTGACATGTGTGGGATTATGATAGTGCATGCTTTTGTTACTTATGAAATTGGAAGCTATTTCAGTAGTGTGGAATGCGAAAGAACATCTCATGTTTCCTTACCAGTATCTCGGTATTTTTAAATCCATATTTCTCAAAGTGGATGAAATCAACGAGGGTGGTATTAATGAAAGGTTCTCGAAGCAACATTGTTACTCGTTTATGGAACAAAGTTAGATTTTAAGCAGATTGAGAAAAATACAGTATAATTTCTTGTAAGAAATACTTGTGTGATGATATGAGAATTAAGACCCTTTAGATTTCATGATGATAAGAGAATGGTAATGGTAAATCAGAAAACGAATAATTATGTAATGCTGTATATAAAATATAGTGGCGACAGTATGTTTGAGTGTTGCAAAATAATTAGTTTTATTTTTGTTTCTAGTGCAACGATTTTGTACAAACTGGACTTTTTTGAATTGTCGAAGTATACTAGTTTCGTTGTAAGTAAATATGGATTATAATAGCATTTTGTTTTAATTTTGCGGGTATGGACTTCAATATAAAAAATTAGATATATAAAAAAATAGGTAAATTCCATCATGAAATTGGATGCTCGTACTAAGATACTCCCAAAGGAACCTTGATTATGCGATGCCAATTTACTGGGAAATGACACAGTTGTCCAGAATAAATGGCGTGGCATAGGTTTCGGTTTTCTTCTTTGTGTGGTGGAAGACTCGTAACGTTTCCAATTTTTATGAGGTTGCTGGATGGTTTCGCCTTTCCCCGGGTCACTCTCATTGGCTACTTATTTCGTTCGCTGGCTCACTGTTAATGACCCTTTGTCTTTTGGAGGCTTAACATTGGTATACTCATTTCTGTTCCTGTGGTCGGGAGGAGAGATTCGATTGGCGGGAAGGGTGTCTTAACAATATTATAATCCTCTTCTGCCGTGCGCCTTATCTGCCATCCTTATCGCTCTTGTGTATTCTTCGTTCCAGGCGATTCTCTCTCTGGTATTTTCAATGGTCGCACTTCCTCCTCGTCCATGTAAATCTCTGCTCCCATCTCTCTCTCTCTCTCTCTCTCTCTCTCTCTCTCTCTCTCTCTCTCTCTCTCGACCCTGTCGCCATACCTCTGCCCTTTTCCTCCTCCCGTTTATATTTTCATGGGTGGAGAAATTCCGAAAAAGGCGAGGATTTCGAATTTTGACTCCACTTAGTTTTGCATCTTTATAGGCTGTATCGAGAATGAGATCAAACGAATGACCGTCCATTTTAATTTTTGCTCTCGTCTTTCAAAGCTCCTTCCATTCCAGGCTCTCCATCTTCGTGTGAGATGTTCGAATATAGCATCGGGTTGAACTCATGTGGAAACTGTAACAGTTTTGATGATGGTCATATGATAAAGTCTCTCTCTCTCTCTCTCTCTCTCTCTCTCTCTCTCTCTCTCTCTCTCTTTCGTTGTTGACCCGTTTACCACTTCCATCCATCATCATTTATAAGATATTGTGCATAGGCATGTTTGAGCTGGAGTGTTGTAGGCTTCATTTGCAGCAAGTGCTTAATTTATCGAAAAAAATAGGACGTAAATTGTGGTTGAATTCTATGTTGAAAAACTTTTACGCTTAGTGTCTTCAGTAATCTTAGGAAATCATGCCTAGATTGATCATTAAAGATGTAAACGATTAGAAATATTCCCAAGTTTCGTCCTCCAATGGACTTCCTGGAGCGTTATTAATAAATGCTCCAAGAAGAGGTCGATTGAAGGACAAAACGTTTGGGCATATTCTAATGGTACAGTACAGCTTTCATTTTCCTATGTGGATTACAACTGTATGATATATGAATATATCCTCGCGTGTAAGAAGATTATCAGTTTATATATATATATATATATATATATATATATATATATATATATATATATATATATATATATATATATATATATGAGCGCGTGTGTGAAACGCAAAAACAAATTATGCATCAAAAAAACTAAAACAGAAAAGCATCGGCAAAAAGTACCGTTGCCTCGAGATCTGTGGTTGAATCAGTAAGAAAAAATTCTGTGGTCTTGTTCAGTTCTTCTAAGATTTCTAAAATTAGTTCCCAATGTTCTCCCGTAATTTTTCCGAGTTGGAAATGTTATCTCTTGGCAGTGATAATAAAAATGTCAAAGAAGAGAGAAAATAATTCTAGATTATCAGAAGAAGAGGTTAACGAAGCAAAGACAACCGACATCCTGTAGACCTCGGAGGGTTTAACAGACATACACATTCTCCTCTCTCTCTCTCTCTCTCTCTCTCTCTCTCTCTCTCAGTTGTTTATAAAGTTGTTTTCCTGAAGGAAGATCGCAATGAAGTTGTTTTTAAGGTGGCAGTTATTTTTCTATCGGCTTTCACATTAATGAAAACATTATCTGAGAACGGATTTCTTTTTAAGGGAAACGCTGGACTAAATCATTAGTAACGTTTCATTGAGTTTCATGATCAAACTTTATTGGATGGAAAAGGACTGCAGCATCTCTTCTTGAGTTAGGCGAAGGTGGTGTGACGTCACGAGGTCAAGCAAAGGTGGCGGCAGGTGCGAGACACGAGCCAGAAGGGTTCGTTGGCTGATTGGCTCGGTGGCTCTGCTCTGTTACCGGGGGTATACTGGAGGGGATCGGGGGTCCTCGCCATCTTGGTAGGAATATGGGTGGGACTGGTTGCAGGGAAGGAAGGATTGGGAGATGGGGATAAAGGGTAGTCAATGCGGGTTTATTGGTTTGTACCTTCGCCCCTTGTTGGAACTGTCATGCCCCATTATGTCTCCCTCGGACCTTTGCGGAGCCTTGTCAGCATGTACCTCTGTGGGTCAGAAAAGGGTAATCTCTTCAAGCACTCTTGCTCATCAAGTTGAAATGGGGTTCTTGAGTTTCATCTTACTGATATGTGCGATTCTCAATTATGAGGAAACGGACATTAGGTTCAAGTTATCTTATGTTCGTTGTTTTTGTAAAGTATTACAAATTGTTGTTACGCGACCTTGATGGAATGGAATTAAATGTCTGGGGTAATTTAAGTTTATGTTACAAATACAAACATTGTAGATCATTTATCCCGTTTCTTGAAGTTTAGCGATAAACCTTACTCTTCAAAATTTACTTTATCCTTTTTAGGATTTTTGTTACTGATTCAAGGTCTGTAAGATTTTTCCTGAAAAGGGTTGAGTTCCAGGATCTCTACTACTTAGTGTTTTGAGGAAAAATTTCTATTACTCATATTTTTATATTTGTGCACTTTATTACTCTTAATTTTGTTTGCAACTACGGTTCAGTAGAAAACAATAAATGAATTACTTATATTTTTTTCTATCAGTACTTGTACATGGAGACTTAATATTTATTGTGTAATAGAAAAGGTTAAGTCAATTATGCCAAAACAAGGGTTCATAATTCTTTAAGTTAATAGCTTAGAATTCACGTTTGTTGCCAAAGTGTTAATCAATTTGTGATGTTTCCAAACAAGAGAGAGGGCGAGAGATCCTTTTAAAAAAGGTTGAGTCATATTAGGGCTAGTCCCTAAAAAGGGTCAGAGAGGGTAATAGTTCGGTCTAATGAGTGAATACTTATCTCGGTAAAGTTTTTATGCTTTATGCTTATGAAATATTTGCGGGCGATTTTAAGTCTCAGGCGTATTTGTAATTTTTAAAGAGCTATCGTAAAGTTTAACTGTTAGCTTCTGCCGCCCTTCTACCGCGTGCTGCATTAATATGAAATTTTCCTAATGATTTGTAGCCCAGTTGTTCTCGTTGTTTTCTCAAAGTTAAATTGGACATTTGAGGTTAGTAAAAAAAAATTAATAAATAAATAAATCCTTAGTGATTTAGTGTAGAAACGAAACAGATCTCAAAATTTTATAACCACTCAGGCTATTTGTAAATGATTTTGTAGTTAGATAATAGTAGGTTGGATCTTATTATTTTTTAAGAGGTCAACCTACAACATGAAATTTTTATTGTGATTTTGCGGAAAGAAAAGTACTGTAAAGTAATTTTCCTAAGGATTAAAACTATGCACTTAAAATTTTGATAAAGTACAAGTTAACCTGCTAACTTTGCAAAGAAAATCTTTCTAACTGTATCTTGTCTAGAGCTATTATCTTTAGTTTCATGTTCAGGAGATGTTGGTTTTTTTGAGATAATAATATATCTTACCAATTTGTGCATTTGGCTTTGGTATATTTACACATTTAGTACCTATGTCTACCATTTATTTCCGAAGTTTGTTTTGGGTTTTTGGCATGAAGACTATTATGCCATTGTGCTAAATTCAGCAGTTCACATTAATAATATTATTATTTGGCTAAAACATAAAGATGCACTACATACATTTTAATATCTTGCCAACGCCCGCACATCTTTCTATGTCTGTCTCTGGCTTGAGATACAGTATCAGAATTTGAGGCCACAAAGCAAAGGTAGTAATTAGACGCGGTTTGTTTTAATTATCCTCGGTTGGTGATGGTACATTTTAGGCGCGGTACCACGCAGGGTACAAAGGGCCAAATAATAAAGGGATGCTGACTCTTCCCCTCGAACGAACTCTTCTCGAAAATGAATAGGAGGGTGTCGATGATATTCATTGGGTTCCTGCCAGGCGGACCAGAAAAACGTTCCTATCGCTCAATGACCAAGGTCCTTCTCCATTAGTCGCTAAGAAACTCTGAGTACGAAAGTGAAGAGTTCTCTCCTTCCTTTTGAATGGAAGTCGTCTGTAATTATGCCGTTAGGAGGGTTCTTAGTGCTCTGCGCCCAAGTATGTGTTGTAGACAAAACTCTCGTGCATTTTTAGAATCTGAATGAATAGAGTAGGTCATTTAAGATATTTTTTATCACAAAACTTTCCCCTGACTGTCATTATTAATATTTTTTCATCAACATCATCGTAAAAGTAACTTTCTTTATGAGAAAGAGAGAGTATCCTTTGAATGGTTTCACCCCAGTGTAGAGACCCTCTCGTTATTGATGATGTACATTCTAGCAGAGCGATGAACCTGTACTTGTTTCTCTTTCTCTTTCACATTCTCCACCCTAGTTACATCCACAACAATCGACTAACATCCAGATACGTAATCCAATGCTGATGCTTACAGAGGGTTCCTGGATTTTAGAGAACGAACCCCACTCGAGAAGTGAACACGCACCCCCTCTGTCTGTTACCTGAGAGAAAGATGTATCGTCATTATAAGTTTTGATAAATATATATTTTCCCTTGAATTCCTACCCATTGTTTTAGGTTCTGCGGCTGCGTGGCTTACGTTACTGGCATGCCTTACAGATAGGGCTAATCTTGGAGGCTTTGTTCGCTCTAAGGCCGCTTTTGTAGTTCGGGAATTTTATGACTCTCTCTCTCTCTCTCTCTCTCTCTCTCTCTCTCTCTCTCTCTAAATAATTTGTTTTTGCTTTTGTGCCCCTTTATATAAGCACTTAAATGTTTTTGTGCAACTTGTTCCAGTGAATGTTTCTGTTAAATAGCTAATGGCTACATTAAAATTGTTTTTATTTTGTTTTGATGTATGTATGCACTCAAGTTATGAGTATTATGATTTATGCGCTTTGAAGAATGTCCACAATACAGAGAGAGAGAGAGAGAAGAGAGAGAGAGAGAGAGAGAGAGAGAGAGAGAGAGATTTCCGTTATGTTCTCTTAAAGAGTGAAGCTACGCCAACTAGTTGTTTAGAAAATCGACCATAGGTATTAATTTTGACTGAGTTATCGCAACCGCAGATCTCTTTATGTAAATCTACTTGTTTTACTGCCCTTGTGACTGACAGAAAATCTGTAGATGAAAGAGTAAGGAAGCAACGCCCGTGCACATGAACCCGTGTATGAATAACGAAAAGGACGGGAAAACATCGCCCAGCGGGGAGATATTTACTTTTCACTCAAATCCCAGCGAGTGTCTTCACGGGCGCTCCGCGAAATGGACATGAGGGAAATAGTAGAAGGGGTTGCTAGATGTAAAGCTTAGATAAAGGCGCAGCTAAATTGGAAAGCTAATCGTAAATCAATCCCTTGCAGTGACGAGCAGGTCATATCTCACCCTTGCTGTACTCCACGTGTATCGATAAATCAAGGCCTTTCTTTGGTTTAGCCGCTGTAATTCGTTTGAGTAACGTTATTTTTCAAACCGAACTTGCGGGAGTGAGGTTGTTAGGATGTTTCGCAAGGCCTTTTGCGTTGGTTCTCCCGTGAACTCTTGGAAGTCTATGGGGTTTTCCCTCCAAGTTTAGGACAAATGGTTCGCTTTAAATTTACCAATTTTAAAAGTATTTCGTTATATATATATATATATATATATATATATATATATATATATATATATATATATATATATATATATATATATATATATATATAAAGTCGTATTGGTGCTGTGTTTAATG
>NC_087204.1:45499709-45522209 GCF_015104395.2 Macrobrachium nipponense
GATCTTGGGGCAAATCATCATTGTCTACTAGTTCCGTAAATGCACCAGTGACGTCACTGGGGGGAACAAATGCTTGTGCTGCAGAGCATTTAACCAAGGTGTTGAATTCCGAATCACTTTGGTAGCGCACTTTATGGCCAAAATCAGATAGTTTTCGGAAAATATTTTTGGCTAAATGATAGAAGCACCCGGTCACGTTCGCATTTGGAAAGTTATTTTGGAAACTGTCATGACTGGTTCTTCAAAATCAAACATCATCTAAGTTAGCAGAAGCATTGGCAATGAGTGATCTGGCAGACAACTGAAACTTAGTAGCACTGTCTTTCATTCTTGATAAGGTGGCGTACAATTTTGGTTTCGTTGGGTTTGCAGAATGGCCATGGTCACTAACTGTTTTGCATATTACTATGTGACCTTCACTTTCTAAAATTGTGTGGACTCTTGCCTTACAGTTTTTAACTTCACACTTCCAATACGTTTTCATTTCCCGGGTTCTGTCGATTCTGTAAACGAAATTAACATCGTCAACTAACTTTCCACCTCCACGGTTAGTTTTCAAAGTATGCGGCATTGCAGAAGGGCTTGAATAATGGAACAAATATATTCTTCTCTGAAGAAAATGATTTCCGTTTTAAAAACTACCCTTTAAAACCTTTAGAAGTAGATACAGTTACTTAATTTTATTAAAACTCTAGAATTAATAGCTAATTATCAAAGACGGTCGTATCAGAAGAATGCAGGTATGTAGGTATTTATGTATTTATTTATGTTTAAATCCTAAAAGTGCATGTAATACCTAATTGTTTTATTCTGTATGCATTTTGCTGTAAAAATTCCTTACGGCAAAAAGACCTTGAAGCAAAAAGACCTTAGGGCAAAAAGACTTTGCGACAAAAAAAAACCTTACGTCAAAAAGACCTTGCGACAAAAAGACCTTGAGGCAAACCTTACGGCAAAAAGACCTTAGGGCAAAAAGACCATGCGATAAAAAGACCTTAGGGCAAAAAGACCTTAAGGCTTTTAAAAAGACCTTAAGGCAAAAAGACTGTGCGGCAAAAAGACTTTAGGGCAAAAAGACCTTAGGGCAAAAACACCTTCAGGCTTTTAAAAAGACCTTGAGGCAAAAAGACTGCGGCATAGGGCAAAAAGACCATAAGGCTTTTAAAAAGACCTTGAGACAAAAAGACTGTGCGACAAAAAGACCTTAGGGCAAAAAGACCTTACGACAAAAAGACATTGCGGTAAAATTTCTTACGGCAAAAAGTCCGTGGCGAAAAGTGAGACGGCGAAAACTCTTGCGGCAAAAATTCGGGTAACCGCTTGTCACTACAAAGCAGGATTCGAGCCTTAATGCGGAGTATCAGAACGAGTACGTGTGGGTAACGGGAGGGCATTATGTTTATTATAAATATACATACGTACCTAGTAGTGATCAGTAGATTTTATGTATGTATGTATGCATATATCTGTATGAATTTTGTCTTTAATATGTATATAAAGCTCTTTGATCTAACGAAGTAGCATATTGTTAGTGAAGTTGTACAGCCATTTATACTGAGAAGGTCACTCAAAACATTACTGAGACTAATGTTCCACAATGTATAGTAAAAGGAAAAAAGAGACTTGTGGCCAACCAAATAAAAGTGGGGTCTCATTAGGCTCCATTCCTCCAGGAAAAACTGTTCACTCATCATCTTGTTTTATTTTAGCTGACCACAGTCTGTTGACTTGAATCCAGCCCACCAGCTACAAAGTATCTGTTACCTGTTTTGGAAGAATGTGATAGGAATTTTGTTTTTTCACCTCAGTGGTTATGGGTTTTACTGTTATTATATATTAAGACCACTCCTTCTTGGTATTTTGTCCAAAGGTTCGTAAATGTTGTTTATATACAGGCGGAAGAACAGCATTCGATAACAGATGTAAAAAAAAATATTTGAAGTATGTAACATGAATTTCTTGACTTCAGAGACAGGACAAGTTTACGAATACTTTGCGTTGTGGTAGTGTTAAATGGTTTGTAATATTTCCTTGTTAGTAGGAAAAGAAGTCAGCAGCAATGCCAAGCAAGAGGATGACACTGTAAACCATTAAGTGCTGCTCTTACTAATGCACTGTGAATCGGATAATGATTGCATGGTGTGAGATCTGCCCAAGTTCATCATATCACGCTCAATACGCCACTTAGAAAAACGTAATTTCCATTTGTTTCTAACATACTAATTTTCCAAATGGTTTTTAAAGACACTCAGTTTTAAATTTGTTTGGACGATGACACAGAGATATTGAAAATTAGGGTTTTTTTTTTTATCCAATTTGTTTAAAGCTAGTCCTTGATTTTATCCTCCATTTTTTTACGCTGTATCTTCTCTTTATTATAGTGTTCAGTTCTTGTTCCTTCCACGCTTTTTCCGCATTGCTTTTCTTTAGGCTAATAGCCCAATTTTTCTTCTCCCATGTTTTCTATTTTTATGCTATTTTCCCGGAAACCGCGTTGCCTTTCTCTTGGACCATCTTTTATAAAATATCTTATAAATTAAACAAGAACAGCGCTCACCACCGTAGGGAAAAAGCATGGTATTGATGCTATTTTATGGCTCGGCTTGTTCGATTGCCCGTCGATATCTATAACTTGGGATTAATCGCCTATGATAACACCGATAAAGTGCCTAAACCCGTCATCTGTTAAGCTTGTCTTGATAACCTAATCTTCATTATCGATAAATACAGCTTTCTGCTTTATCAGTTGTCGGAACAATGTGTGATTTTGTTTTATTCTCTCTCTCTCTCTCTCTCTCTCTCTCTCTCTCTCTCTCTCTCTCTCTCAGTATGAGTCTTATTGAGGGTTTGGATTGCTGGTTTCATGGAATGTAGGCTATGAAGCCGGGCAATAGGGCGATCTGAGCCATTCAGCGATTAGGACTAAAAGACGGAGATCTCGATGTGAAACAGCGAGAAACCCCACATTTGCAATTAAGTGCAATACTTAGAGAGGTAGGATAGCAAGATGGAACGAAGGAAGCAAAAAGAGAGGTAAAATGAAAGGCTAAAAGGTGGGACGTACGGGCGTTGCAAACACCTTTTTAGCAATGGCTGCAGTGCACCGCTTGAGGTTTATTGGTGGCACTACCGTCCTACGGAGATTTTATTTATAAATTTTACTGCGGTTGAACTGCGTCGTTTTCTGCGCAACTGCTCTTGTCTTTTACAAAAACCAAAGGGCCTGAACCTATCATTCCCAATTAAAGTTAAAGTAGTAAACATCCACGAATAAGAACCCCTAAGAGAAAAAAAGTATTTTTATAGGAGCAAAAAAAGAAGTTAAAATGTCCGTAACAATGTATTTGGCAGGCCACCCACGGACATTGCATGGCAGAGATTTTGCTCGCTATTTTGCCGTTTATAATCGCATTGATAACAATAATTGAGTAACAGTTAATTTTGAATCAGGTATGAACCCTGACTAGTAGCTTTGTTATGCAGTCTCTTTCTCTTATTGAACGAAAATTCCAGTTTTTTGTTTTGTTTCATGATGTGTGGATGTGCGCAGAGAGAAATTGGGCGTAGAAGTACTTATTTATGCATCCCAGGAAAGCGGATGTTGCTGCTGTGGTTGTCAGTAGATTTCCTCCCAACTCTGTGGGAATTAAAGTTTTTTCTCCGTTTGTCCGTCCGTCCGTCCGTCCTGTTCATCTGTTTGTCTGTCTTCGTCAGTCCGTTTTGTCATGCTTACTGCGTCATCATGTATCTCCAAACTCGGTTTTAGAAATTTTCGTCAAACTTGGCACTACAAAGTTAAAGTACCATATGAAGGAGGATTGTCCGTCTGACTCCTCGGTCTCTGCTACAGTGTGTGTGATATAATATATTATATATATATATATATATATATTATATATAGATATATATATAGTATATAGATATATATATATCTATATATATTATATATATATTATATAATATATATATAATTATATATAATATTTATATATATATACTATATATACTATATATTATATAATATATAACTATTACGTGCGGACTTTGTCAAGAGGTAAAATTATGGGTTCAAAATCCATAAATTCTGTATGCATCATTGCCCTTGTAAGGGATAGACTGTATATTTGGCATGCGTGCTTTACTTATAAGGTTTCTGATGACAACAAGGTTAAAGACCTTATGACTTTGACCATGCCAAATCTAGTCATAAAATTTTGTGTTAGGTAATTTCGCGAGTACCATAAGGCTTCCAGAGAGAAATTGGTCGCGGGTTGGTAGCAGATATCTATTGCTTCAGAAATAATCTCCGAAAATTCTGTTTTATTATGTTTATATATTGAAGAAAGTTTTCTCACTCAGACAGCGTTCATGAAGTCACTGTGTTATTTGAGTTTAGATTAGAAAATTGTTCTTTACATTGGGAGAAAATTATGCACATTTGTCATTATTTTATTTTGGTTCGTAAGAGTGCTGATTTTTTATGATGTTGCTATCATAATGGTTCTTACCTTATGATAGTTAACTGTCTGGTCGCAGCAATGCACTGTGTTATTTTGTCTGTATTATACTGTAAGCTTGCTTAAAATTATTTTAGAATCCTTTTTTTTTCTGTGGGAAAATAATAATAATAAAAAAGCAATTAGTTCTACTAATATAACGATTTCTACTGCCCTTGTCCTATGAATGTGGGTAGGCTTTTAAAGTGGGTAGAATGTTCATCTTCATAGCTAAAGGTCCCAGATCCGATTTCCATGCCAGTCAGAAGGCCTTCGTTGACCGAAACTTTTAATAAAGTAAAGCCTCATCTGGACAAAGAAAAATCATAAGGTAAAAAATATTTTTAGTGTAGTACTGTACTTTTTTTTTTGTACAGTTTTGCGAATAAGAATCTAATGACCCTACTCCATTGGCTTTTAGGAATCTTTGTGGTCCATTCCCCCATGCACTTTATTTCTAAGGTCTTTTCCAGTTCCATTAGTTCTCTGTCACTATGATTACTTCTCAGGCCTCAAGTATCTCTTACATGCATCAGTAGCCTCCTTACTCTGTGGTACACAAACACAAGTGTTGGCCGAGTCGGCAACTTCACTGAAGTCCTGATTTCTCCTCTGTTCGCTGGTTCGAATCCACGAGAGAACGAAATTATTATCAACTAAAAAATTCTCCCTCGGTTAACATATATGAAAATATATTAATTCCGAGGTAGAGCGAATTGGATATTAAAGGACTTTTGTAGCATAATGCATGTATATATAATAGTTATTATATATATATATATATATATGTATAATATAATATATATATACTAATATATTACTATATATATCAATTATATATAGGCAGGCAAAATCCACGAAGGAAAGTGAAACAAAGGAGCGCCGCTGCAAGGCCTTTCGACTCTCGTCCTTTACTAAGCAGACTGATATATATATGAAAGTAAGTTTACAAAGAAAGCTCGTATAAATGACAGATAGGAATTATAAAAGAAAATATGTACCTGGAATCCAATAAGCCAGAAGAATTAGCAGACCTACCCAGAACGGGTAAAATTTTAAGGATTCATAAATGAATAAGTCCAACTGCTCGGAACCAGAGACAAGATAATTCGAAGATTATACAAGGTGGTGACTGACAAAGGGAAAAACAATGTCATAAAAGTACAATTCAATAAATCTCATCTTGAAAAACAATAACAATTAGTAAAGGACGAGTACACAAACATATATTATATTATATATATATATATATATATATATATATATATAATATATATATATATATATATATATATATATATATATATATATATATATATATATGTATGTATATATATATATATATATATATATATATATATATTATATATATATATATATATATAATAGGTGTATTATAGCAATCGAACCTAAACTGTGCACCAGAGAGTACTCCGAAATTGCAACAAATTTTATGGGAATGTTAAGATAGGAGGTAACCTCTGTTGGTCATTGCATACTACTGTTGGGTTTTTGGCAGTAGCTTTACGAAAATCGAAGCGGAACAGAAATTGATGTTAGCTTGTTTCGTTTGATTTAAAGTTTTAAGAATTTGTTTAGCGAACAACATGCTTATCCATCCCACCAGTAAGGCTCATTGTTGAGAATGCAACAACTAAATAATTTTTTGGTGTGTTTGAATTGCATGGTTTATTTATTATTTTTAGTCTTACTAACTTAACCGGACGAACGTAAAAGCAGTTGTTAAGTGCTCTCAGAATATCGGCGTCGTGAATAAAGAATTCTTTTACTCAAATGCCCCGTTAACCGAAAAAAAGTTTGGGAAAATGTATTATGATGCATGTTTGCTGCAAGATTCCGAACTGAACTTTTGTGCGACAGACGTTGCAAATGAAAAAGCTTTAAAGATGTTGAATCGCGGCTTTTTGCCCCATTTGTTGACCTCGTATGCCACCTTTTCATCCTCCTCACAATAAGAACAGCGAACGCGAGCGACCCTAAATTATTTCGGCCATGCTAATTGTGGCAGCTGCTTATTTATGATGAAAGTCGAGGAATGCTCATAACTTGCGAGATTCCCTAAGGAGCGTTGAGCACCGTTAAGAATTCCGCCTTTTCCTGAAGGGCTATTCGTTGATAGCCTCTCTCTCTCTCTCTCTCTCTCTCTCTCTCTCTCTCTCTCTCTCTCTCTTGCATTCTGAGGAATCGTGAATAGTTATTCAAGCTCTCTCTCTCTCTCTCTCTCTCTCTCTCTCTCTCTCTCTCTGTATCAGTTTCATACTGAAAGAAGCAAGAATGGAAAGGCAGTGCAGGTGTGCCATGATACATTATCTATTGTTACCTCCGTTATTCTTCTAACGCAAAGAGAGACAAACGATCGTCGCTTGTCATCTCTATTGCTATCGCCCGGCGTTTTTTGGAGCGGAAATTGTTTTCACCTTCGTAAATCGCTCATTTTGTTTTGGAAGATGATTCGTCATCATCAAGCTGTTTTGTGCTTGAAATCTCAAATAACACTTAGGATTTGCAGATCCTATTGAATATATATTTTGCTTCTCGGAAGGAAACCAGTGCTTTTCTTACATGAACAATTGGAAGGAAAAGGACTATTGTAAATGGCCATTGTTAAAGCTCCGTGGGGTTATTTGTGCTTGCGCAGGGCTCTTGTCTTAATTCTTTTTATATTTGTTGAGATCGTTGTCTTGGGAAGGTTTATTCAATACTGAATGTTTTTTCCATCTACTTTAGATAAGATAGAGCGCGTGCTCTTTATACCGTACCTGGCTCTGAATATCTCACCGTCTGAAAATTGAAAGAAAAAAATGGGTTGGTAAATAGGAAAAGCCAACACGTAAAATTATTATTGTTATTATTTTCCCAATTTTTGAAATAGTTTTGTAAAGTACACATGCAATAAAGATCAGGAAAAGATATCTAGATAATTATGTGACTTAATTACAGAGCTGTATGCGTAATACCATATTTCTTTCTGTCTTTCTAAAACCTTCAAACTCTTTGGCATTTTGTTACACATCCCCAGGCCAAGATCCAGGTCACAGTGTGATTAATCTGTAGTCACGGGTAATTAGAAGATATCCAGGTGCCACGCCCACGTGCATTATTCCTCGACTAGTTTCTGTACAGATGGGGAACAATGGGCGAGAGAACTTGCCTATGACCGGCCGTGTTTTGTAAATATATAAAGGTGAAAATTGGGTACGAGACGAGTTCACATACAGAAGGGTCTCCCGTGCAATGTAGAGTGTGTGTGTGTGTGTGTGTGTGTGTGTGTGTGTGTGTAGAGGAGCAGCAAGAGGAGGCGGACGCATTTTCTTTGGAGGGTTATAAAATTTATGTTGAAGAGAAAGTTTACAAGGAAATTTGATGCGGGGTATCAACCCTTTGTTTTGTGTGGCCATTGTGTCCTTTAAAATTTTCTTTTGTTTATGACTTCTAGGGTCGTTTAGATTCAGCTAAAGCTTGTGTCAACTTAGTATACGTCGTTTCGATATGGGTGAACATCTATGATAAGTCTCAGTTATTAGTTGGCATCCCAGTCATTTCGAAATCCTTGTGGCAAAACAAGATATGAACATTTATCTTCTCGGTTTTGGTTGTTGTATTCGCTAGAAATATCGTATTGTCTGATACTTATATATATCTATACTATATATATATATATATATATATATATATATATATATATATATATATATATATATATATATATATATTGTTAGAGCCAGTTATATGTGAACTTAACCTGTGAACATGATATTGTAGTGTCTTCTTTACTAAAAGAAAATATCAGGCCATTGCTAGATATTACTGCCATACACTTTATTTATTGTGTGCTTTAATCTTATGTATTTGCAGGAATTACATTTTACAATTTGGTTTTACTGTTCGATTGTCTATGGGAGTTTATTTCAATGTCTGAAGTGTATGAATACAAATACAGGTAACAAAATGAAGTAAAATTCCATGCCACTCTCTCTCTCTCTCTCTCTCTCTCTCTCTCCTCCTCATCTCTGTCACCTCCTCTCTCGTCTCCTCTCGTCTCTCTCTTTCTCTCTCTTCCCGACAGACTCATAAACATTCATACACAACTAAAGTCAGTTCTGCTTCCCTTCCCCCCGCCCTTTCTATGCTAGGTCATTTTACCTCTAATAGATATCCGCCTTCCTAGAAATAATTTTTTTTTTATTCGTTCCTGATTTTATACGAGGATATTCTGTCTGAGACTGAGGGTAAGTCAGAAGAGTTAAAAGAATTTTTCTGCGGCACCATTCTTAATGTTTATTTGTAGAAACGTTCAAGATTCCGTTAAGTATTTATCATAATAATATGTTTCTTTTACTTAATCTTCGTAACCCTCGAACCGTGGAATAAAGAGCGACTCTAATTCCCTGTTGCCGTAGACGCAGTCTGCCGCTCGTGACCTGTAGGGGAAGGGCGAAACCGGACCTGTAGAAGAAGAAGAGGAATATTGTGATATGGGTGAGGCTGGGTAGATTGTCGGAAGGGGCACGAGTGAGAATAGTATCCGTCACGGTGTATGGTAGAGGCGTGAGGATTCATCGTAGCCCTACCCGAAGATGCATGCCTTAGCTTGGTGTACTTATAATAGTTTATGGTGAGAAATCGTCGTGACTTTCCAATAGCCAAGGAAACGTTATTCCCGTGTTTTGGGTTGTCTCTCTCTCTCTCTCTCTCTCTCTCTCTCTCTCTCATTGCATTGCCTTAGTATATAATACTAATGTGTCTGTGAACATATATTTTATGCAATACAATTTTTGGCGTTTATTTAATGCCCAGCGTGGAGAAAGGTAGAAAAAGTGTACAGAGGAAATCAATTATATTGCCGTACTATTATGTGGTTTTCTGATTTTCCGAAATAGTTATTATATACATGCTTTACTTAAGTACTGACTTACAAGAGTTTAGGAACATTACAGTTTTCACGTATTTAGTGTCGGTATGCAACCGGTGTTGAGACTTTTTGTCTAATTGTGTTTTTCCCAACTCCTTAAATTGTAGAAAGAAGGGATGACGGTAGCTGAAAACAAGATGAAATTATTTATATATACTTATTGGATTACTGTAAACTGGTTTTTATATAAATGTTCTTATTTGTCATTGTATACTGTAGATGGGATTTAGATAATTTTCGGATTCCATGAACGTAAGAAACCACTTGATTTTAAAACTTCTAAGTGTATTGTATTGGAAGCGATTGCATGGTGAAAAAGAAAAAAAATTGGGCCTATATTTCAAGTATTTTATTGTAGAGTTTATGGTTGCTATTGCATTCATCTGGAACTAAAATTTTTAAAAATTGTAAAAATTGGAAGAAAATCAGGGTTATGGAAATTTTCTTTCGAACTGGAGAGCCTCATCTTGGCCCAAGTACTTCTCCACTCTACCTCGAGATTGGATAGAGATGATGATGATGTGGTCTGAAGTCTTACGTGATGGGATGCTGACAGATATGATGGAGAAGGTACGAAACAAGGTGGGAGAATTAGTGTCGGTGGGAAGCAATGCTCTTATGTGCTCTGGTGTGGAGCCTTCGGATTTTAACAAAAGGGACTGACATCGGAATCACAACAGTTTAAAAAGAGAGAGAAAAAGTGGTTTGTATCTTCTCCTTGTTGATTTTTTTTCTTACTCGGGGAAGTTACTCGAAACTTGTTGTGGGACTGGAATTTTAGAATCGTGGACAATACCTCCGGTTTTGTTTAGATTTTCCATAATTCATAGGCGTTGTTTGCCGAGATGTAGATGGAAGTCGATGTTGAACGATATAGTATACTGTACTATATGTGAGGGTGGATACAATTTTTGTCTTTGCTAGTAAGTTGCATATTCCAAAATAGTATTCATAGATAATTTAACTATTATAATTATGTGATTTTCATTGGATGAGAGAGAACGGGGGAAGGGGGTATTGTGATGAACAGGCACATTGCATGATCCTAAAGTGCTTACAAACCTGTCCAGCTCCCAGCATCCATTTTGGAACGAGCTGTGAGCATCCTCTTCTCTGCCAGGATTCACCACCCAAGTTGCATATCTTTAAGCATCTTTTGAGCATAATAACTGGAATGTATTCTACAAACCTTCGTGTGGGGAATAGTGATAGAAGGCTCAGCCTTTTGTTCGTTTTGGTTCTCAGTGAGGAGCCCTATTTGGTGGTGAGGCTCTTGCTAAACTGACTCTCTGGCGACTGGCATCTAAGATTCTCTCTCTCTCTCTCTCTCTCTCTCTCTCTCTCTCTCTCTCTCTCTCTCTCTCTCTCTCTCTCTCTCTCTCTCTCTCTCTCTCTCTCTCTCTCATACTACACACACACATACGTAGATATTTCCTTATCGATTGCTATATCTGTTCTCTTTCGTAAACGAAGATGTCTGAGCATTTTTATAGACTTGATTGTTGCCTGTTAGCATATTTATTTGGTGCAGGTTACAGGCGTGCATAACCAGGTGTTTTATGATAGTTGAAGCATATACTGAGACCCGATTAAAGGGAACGACGGCGTGAATTGCTTAATGCGATCGAATGCAATAGAAAGCGAGACCTTTAGATCAGGACTTGCTAATATTTATCTACGCCTTCTTTGGTATGAGGAATGTCCGTGCCGTACTCGAACCATGCACTCAAAATCAACAGAGCAAAGGTCGCGTTATTGATCGCTGTTTCTCTCGTATCACTATGAAGGAAGGTTTTAGGTCAGTATTGAAAGTTGAATGGAGAGCGATGCGTTAAGCAGAGTTGCTCTCGCAACGCCTTGGCCATCGCTCGTGCTTCCAGGAATTCTTTCTTGTTACTGTTATTGTTGTTGGTTTTAACGTTATGCTGGTGGTGATGGTATGAGTCTATGATTAACACTAGTTGTGAGTTGATTGTGATATTTCTCTGTCGTTTGAATTATTTAGTCTTTCTTTATTATTGATTTTTACCATTATTTTTTGTTGGCAAACACGTCATATATTGCTGTTTCTCAAAGTAAATCGGCGTTACTAGTTTTTCCGCGATGGTCTTCCTACAATGAAAAAATCAGCACTATCTAAGTGTCATTATGACTGAGCAAGAGGTTGGTTGCTTCGGCCCGCCTGGTAAAAAAAAAAGAAGCCTTTATAGGCTTATCAGTTTTATTATTAGTTATTCGTAAGACATTGATGTCGGATTGTATGCAAACTCTTGCACGAATGCAAAGACATTCATGCACAGACACGCGCATTTACGAGGTCAAGAACGTATCTCCATTTTACGATGAGAGATTTATGGGAAGATCCTGTCCGCAAGAAAATAGTTTCTCCCTTTGTTGGCAAAGTATGGGGTTCTTCCAGTGGGACTGACCCTGTGAGTAAGCCACACGACCCAGCAATTACTTCCAAGATCGTTACTCTTGACCTCGGGACAGATAACAAAGACAAGGTCACGATGCAGAGAAAAATAATGGAACGGATGGACAACTTTCTGCACTCTGGATCACAAAGAGAGAGAGAGTCGACCAAATAAAGATTTGTTTGTTTCTGGCGTGTTCTTGCTTACTTCCTGTTTCATCATCGCTAACGTATTTTCACACTTTTTCAAACTTATCTGCTGTGATGAGGCGATCCGTTCGACAGGACCCGTAAAAGTGTGAGTCACTGTAGGTTACGCTTGTCTTCTCCGTTCATACAGAATAGAAAATGGAAGAGCGGATTGCGGTTTTCGTAAAGAGAGAGATTGGGGATGATATTGGCCGTGAAGTAGGGATGAATTTCATCGCGCGCACACACACACACACACACACACACTTCTCTTAGAAAGAGGGGATTAGAAATCTAGATTTCTGAACGTTAACACATTTGAATAAGTCAATCAACATGTATTTACATTTGCGCCGACTTTAGAGACTGCTCAGGGAGTAAGAGCCCGCACTGGTATAGGGCCAGCTTGATCTAAAACGAAGAACGAACATCCAGCATGTAAACTATGGAGCAACCACTGTCACTGGTGCATTTTTTAAAAATTTTGCTTACAGGATCGTGATATCTTTTTCTTGAGTGTAACTACTGTAGTTTTGTGGATTTCGAATTAATAAGTAGCTAATTTAGATATGGAAGTGACCATAATTTGTGTTAATGATGTTTTGAAAAATTAAGTGCCAACATATGCCAACTTTCTTATGCAGACGACAGGTTCTTGATAATTCAAAGAAATCAGTGCTCGATTGTATGACTATGTCTCTCTCCACAGCGGTTCTGGCAACCATTCTTTTGGATGAGTCCATTTTGTGTCCATTCTTTTGTCAAATATGATAATTTGTTTTTACTCTGGAATTGAGTGTGTTACTTTTTAATGCATTAATCTTATTCTTCCTCAGATTTTTTTTTTACTAACTTTGACAATGAGGAAAAAAATTTTGATATCGATTCAGGAAACATAGTTGATCTAAGTACTTATTTTTTTATATATGTATCGGTTTTGAGTGCACTTGTGTCGGAAAGTTATCGCTTAACCATTGCTGTTATTTTTATTATCTGCAGAATTGGTCTTTCCTCACTTTTATCAAGGAGTTATAAAAGATGATATGAATGGGGAGTTAGCCGAATATGTTCAAAATTTCTAAAATATTTATTAATTGATTGTGTTCTTCACTTTCTTTTTATTATTATTATTATTATATTATTATATTATTATTATTATTATTATTATTATTATTATTATTTTTTATGTATTATTATATTAAGTAGTAGTAGTAGAGTAGTAGGTAGTAGGTAGTAGTAGTAGTAGTAGTAGTAGTAGCTGTCATTTAAATATTGTGGCCAAAGATAAAATCAAACATAACATGCTTCACCTCTTAGCTAAGAGGGGTGAACCTTGGAGTAAAACAATGTCGTTAAATACATCTACAGTCGTCAAGTACATCTACAGGTATGTCCGTACGGCCAAATACAGAACCATTTTAGATAGAGGTGAATGGTGTAGTTTACTGAGTGTTTGTAATACCACTCACTTTTTATCTTGGAGACACTAATGTGCTCCACAGACATTGAGTACTTTGGCCTTATCATTTACCAGACCGTGAGTACAGGGCATCCTTTAAACGTCATTAGATATATCATATCCTTGCCTACTTATAAACAAAGCCAGTAGTACCTTTACCGTCTTGAAATTCTCGTATACGCTCCGGTCTCCTCATAAAACGTATGATTGCTCTTAAGAATCGACAGCCTTTGTAGCTTTCTGTGCACTACATAAGATTTTTCACTCGTTCTCCCCTCTTTCTTTCTCACTTAACTGTTTCAAAACAAACTCTTGATCGCATATTTGTCTAAAATTCCTGTATAATACATTTTCTCATTAAAACCCCTTCAGTATATAGTGCGAAATGTTATGCCCTTATAATTCTTCCACTAATGAAAACGGTATGATAAGTAATATTTAAGTGTACCTCTGTGTATGTGGCTTATCTTTCCTTAATCAACACTCCTTTGTCTCTGACTTTGATATTTGCTTATGTTCAAACATTATAACTAGAATTTAGGAATGCAATATCTTTCTCTAATCGCAAGAATCTTTTTTTAAAATATGTTGGTGTGACGCAAGTAATGGGTAAATTAGAGGATGATTATGAATAATAAATTGCTGGATTTCCTTCGACTAGAATATTTCTTGAAGAATTTTCAAGTAACTTTTAAGAGAGAGAGAGAGAGAGAGTGTAGCTTGCTAGGATCGCATCCATGTTTTCGCTCTCTACTTTAGTTTTATGGTGATAGATTGCTTGACCACCCGCAGTGATGAATTTATTAAATGTTTTGCACAACTCTTGTAAGTCTTGGGGTGTAAAAATATTATCTGTATGCTGTTCTTGTCGCCTTTTTGTGACATGAAAATGAAAGTGCTTGATTATTACTATTTGGACATTAAGACTTAGCGTTTCTGTTCTTGTTATAAAAGATTAAGTTAATTTTATGTTATGATAAAGGAGAAGGGTAAACAGAAACCATATATATATATATATATATATATATATATATATATATATATATATGAATTTTTATCACATCACCGTATCTCATATATACAAGCATTAAGCTACAAATGTCCTTTAATATCCGATTCGCTCTAGCTCGGAAATAGTATATTTTCATATATGTTAACCAGAATGGAAATTTTTAGTTGATAATAATTTTGTCTTCTCGTGGATTCGAAGCAGCGTCTTGAATTCTCCTCGATGCGCTGGTTCGAATCCACGAGAGGACGAAATTATTATCAACTAAAAAAATTCCCCTTCGGTTACCATGTATGAAAATATGTTATTTTCAGAGCTAGAGCGAATGGATATTAAAGGACATTGCACTTTATATATATAATATATATACTTATATATATATATATATATATATATATATATATCATATTATACATGTACATACTACATACATATATATGTGTGTATATATATATATTATATATATATATATATATATATATATATATATATATATATATATATGATCGAACCAAATATTATCGGTTAGTAATGAGCAGATGAAACATTAAAGATGTGTCTCTTATTTTATGAAAACAAGTGAGCTGTTTTGTGTTCATTTGCCTAACTTCCATACAATGTTCGTGCAAATGAGTAAGCTCACCCTTGGTGATCTTGAAACTCCTTTTTTCACGAATGATGCGATGCTTTATCCTCCTGATATTTTACTCTGATTACTTCAGGTTTACTGCTTTCGTTTGCTATTCACATTGTTAATGTCCGATAAAGAATAGAAAGTACAAGGGCTTTAAAAAATAAAAGTCTGCCTGGCTACCTCTTCGCTTTTATACTTCATTTTTCACTTTTCATTTTTAGACGGGTAACTGACCAGTCTTACCACATTCTTACCCATCAAAACCAAAACAGACTGATTAAATAATGTTTCTCTCACTCCGAAGTAAAGTTCTATATATATATATATATATATATAATATATATATATATATATATATATATATATATATGTGTGTGTGTGTGTGTGTGTGTGTGTGTGTGTGTATGTATTTATGCATTTATAAATACATACATACACATATACACACATACATATATATTATATAATATACTACATACTATTATATGTAATAGACTAGTTTATCTTAAGCTTTAAATATTTAAACAGTTGTGTCTGTGATCAATGCTACTTCATGTAATTTAAACCATAGTTCTCTCAAATTATGATTTAGAATATTGATAATGATGCATAAGCATTAATTTATCCACACGTATGCTGGCGCTCTCTCTCTCTCTCTCTCTCTCTCTCTCTCTCTCTCTTCCTTTTCCACCCCCTTCCTCTTCTTTCTCCTTTCTCTCTTCTCTCTCTCTCTCTCTCTCTCTCATTCGCAAACATAATATACAAGCGTTTGTTGACGCTGCAGGAATGGTTGATAAAATTCATTGTGAAGGTAAGCCGGTATATACGTCAGTGAGTGTTGAAGTGCTTTCGAGCGCAAAGAATGCAAGAAGGTCCTTTAAGTTAATAAGCTCCTAATTTGTTTGAATACAAATTGTTGTTTATGTAGACATGAAAAAAGAATAATTAACTGGAATACAATTTTCGGAAGGCAAACAGATTCTAATTCTGATTTTTCCTGGATTTACGTAACCTTAATTCTGATGGTAAATGTTATGGATCCTTTATTATGTTGATAAAGAAGTAAATTTCCTTCAACAATAATGTGTGTGAAATAGAAGGCGAACAGAAGAAGAAGAAGAAGCAAAAAGCGAATGAAAAAAGAATAGGAAATCAGCGGCATTACATTTCGCCCGAGCAATATAGCTAGTTTTTCTTCACCCTGAGCGACCTTAGCCAGACAGTAAGTTGTAACCTCCCAATATTGATTATGCAGTTGCAAGGCCAGCGTGCTGCTTATTGGTTTTGCAGAGTTCCCTTTGCTGTTGGACTTATCGAACGCAAATTGAGTACGCTCTAGCTGCACGGGAAATATCAGGCTTTAATGGCCTATCCTTGGTTTAACATTTGACTGATAATAAACTCCGAGGAATAAAAGGGTAGAATTTACAGTAATTTGATGCAAGGAGTTGGATTTTCAGGATCGTAAGGCAGATATAATTTACGTTTCTTTATTCTGATTTGACGTTATGGTAGGGTTTATTGGGTTTTATCGGGTCCTTCTTTGAAGTGAAATTCATACTTCGATAAAAGCTTCTTGGTGCATCTTCATGCTTATATACATATTTGTACTTGTACAATCAGAAAGGAAAATAGAGAGCTTACGTACAACGTTATATTCTCGGGTTTTACACCAATAAGGAATTTTTCTTACAATTGAGACGTTTAAGCAGTTATGAATCCCAACAACAGTATTAAAAACTGGTTTCTAGCAAATGAGAAGTTTAAGTAGATATGAATTAAGAAGAACAAGAATAACAATTGGTTTTAATTAACTTTGTAATTTGAAACCATAATCGACTATTGTTAACTGTAGAAATATGAGCTTAATGTTGTAATGCATTAGAAGCTTTACACACATTTTTGTTGTATTTCACTTTTGTGGAAGTATAGAATGTATTCAGTTTCTTGTGTGCTGCGTACATCGGTCTTTCATTTATTACTCTTTTGGACGCTAGTTAGGTATACTAGCTTTGGGGAAATACCGAATTTAGAAACGGCGAAAACCATGGAATTTTATACATGTGCTTCGCCCAGAATTAACATTTGTTTTATTATTATTATTTATGTATCTTTAAGTTATAATTGTCCTCACGTCCTTCAGTGACTATAGAATATTAAGGTTCTAAAGAGATTCAGCAGCTTTCACGAATTTATTTTATTTTATTTTATTTTTTACAGACTTAATGCGTGTATGATTTCCAAATAGCTCCTTTTCATCATTCAGTAATCAATCTTCTTCACTGCTTTTATAGTTTTCATATCTTTTTTGGGGGAATGGGAAATTTACAACTCGAAGAGTGATTCTTATCAGTGAAACAGTAAGGGAGGTGGACGATATCGATAAAGAGCACATTTTGGAGGGTCCTCCATCATCATCATCATTCACTACAATATTAACTTGATTGCATTATTCGCTGCAGCCTTCATTGTCGGTCGATTTTGCACACCACCAGGTGGGCCAGTAATGTTTTAGAAGAATAATCGTATGGATACATGCATTTACGTTTGTAAGAATCTCTCTCTCTCTCTCTCTCTCTCTCTCTCTCTCTCTCTCCTCTCTCTCTCTCTCTCTCTCTCTCTCTCTGTTATTATTAAATCACTCGTCCACAGGTTTAACCTTAAAGTTTCTAAAGCGGTAGACTTTCCATGCTGGGAAAAATCGTTGTAATTTTTACATCTCTTCGCTTAAGGACTTGTTGATGATATCCCTCAAAGGAAGTGACTCTCTCATTTATAATCTGCCCACCAAATAAGTACCATTTCTTCTCGCTGCATTTGGAAGCCTTTGACCTCCAACAGTAGGAGCCTCGATAAGCTCGCAATCTTTATTAAAATCTTAAAGCCTCATCATAAAGCTTTGAAAATATTACAATAAGTTGGCTGATTGCTACTTTCCTCATCACCATGGTCCAGACGGTTCATTGCTGAGTTGTCCTTTTACGTTACAAATATAGGGTTTGGAATGGATGGATTAGGTGAAAGTAATCCTGTATTGCAAATCGACTTTTGCACGTTTTTTTATACATATAACATTTGAAAAGTTCGACGAGACGAACGGCTCGACTCCCACGTTCTCTCTTGAGCTAAAATATAAGGGAAAAAAATTATGGAGTAGTAGGGGATCTCCCCGAAGGAAGTAAAAATAAATAAGGAAATAAAAATTGTTTAAAAATGATAAAAAAAAAATAACTATTGGGCCCTGAAGAACAGAAGCTGGATGGGTATTCCATATACGTGATCATTTGCTTTTTCTTGACTGCTATTTTTATGCTTTGTGAGAATGATAAGTTCTGTTTTACCTGTTCAATTCTGCGTTCGGTGGAGTAAGGTGTTTTGTCAGTGATTATGCCTGATTGGACTTTGGTTGGAGGAACTGATATAATTTGGTGAAATTATCTTTATTTCGACTAAAATGAGCTTAATTATAAAATGCTGAAGAAATTATTTTTTCTTTATTTATTACATGTGAGTTTACTTGCCTTGGATAAGATTTATACTGTAAGATTATACTGTTTATTTAAATCATATAAGGAATCTAAATCTTGAAAGCGAAACCCCAAGATATTAAGATTCATTAGCTCGATTTGGCATCATGAATACCGAACGTCCAGAAAAATCCTTGGCTCATGATCTTAAGTTATTTCTTAAATTAACTCACATAGGAAGAACCATTGAATATATTAGCATCTTCAGTACAACTAAAGAAAAAGACATGGGGCGAAAATTTAGTCATTACTTCCTAGCTTCGTCATTATAAGACCAGTATAAAATGTCATTACATTAATGATTATATATTTGATGTTGAGGTTATTAAGATGTTCACTGTAATGGTGGATTTTTATTTAAATTTTAGAACAAAATGCTGATAATGAATACGTGAAGTGAGCCGATATGTTTTTTTTTCTAAGGAAACAAATGAAATACGTTGAAAATATCTCTGCTAACAAAGCGCGACTGCAAATTTTCAGTGTTTGCGCATAACGTGTTTTGATCGAATGGCTATCTTTGACTGTTAATTAATACTTACCTACGGTATTTTTGTTCCGAATATAACAAGAACAGTCATCTTCCTATGGGTCCGTGAGAGCATCATGTAAGGAACCCGACTTGATTTATGAAAGAAAATGTGAAATATGTCGCCAGGGTCTAAAAGTGAACATAGCTTCCTTGGCAAGCATTCGTCACTGAGATAGGTAAGAATTATAGTTTTCGACTCGACGTTGCAAGTGTCTATCAGATGACAGTAGTCAGTTCGTTGTTAAGGTCGTTCGCTTTTGATCTAGCCACTCAGTCTCTCTCAATCATTATTATACGAATTACCGCGTCAGCATTAATCGAGTGTGAGCTCCTGTTACCATCTGTCAAGTGCGATATTCACAGGGCTCTTTTCAAGCCCAAACACTTTTGAGGGAAGACAGTAATAAGTAGCCAGTCGCGAAGCAAGAAGGTTCAGAATTGGGAAGATTTTTTTTTCTTTTTTTTTTCTTTTTTCTGATTCACTTTTGTGAAAGAGCATTGGCTCTGTAACGTTTGGTTTCTTGTCTGGGCGTGCCTCGGCGTTCTTGCTATGGAGTTTCGTTTTTGCCGTAACGAATTGTGATTTTCTTTATACGTTTTTACACACACGATCTCTCTCTCTCTCTCTCTCTCTCTCTCTCTCTCTCTCTCTCTCTCTCTCTCTCTCTCTCTGTTAAACAGTAAATGAACCAATATTAAATATATATAATAATATATACTATATACATATATATATATATATATATATATATATATATATATATATATATATATCCACATCCACGTATGTGTGTATGTAAAATCAGCGATTGACTTTTTTTGGTCATTTCATTATTTCAAGATGTCATTTTCTTTTTAGGGGATTGATAGTTTTTTTTTTTAAAGTTGCATCTTACTAAACTTTTTCATATCGGAAATATATCAAAAACAGAAGAAAATTTTATTTTGGTAAAGAGGAAAAGCCACCAACCTCAAGGACCAAACAACTAAGTTTAACCTTTATATACCATTACTGTCACAATATGTTAACTAAAAGGAAGCAGTACTGTGTATCGCATTGCCCAACATGCTGTTAATGCTTGTTAATGAAACCGTATAAGCACGTTTTCCTGTCACTGACCTTTAATGACGCTATTTAGGACATGGTCTCTCTGAAATTCGCAGCTGTGGCATGGGTAGTGGTTTAATTTGAAAGAGAATTACCTCTGTTATATTACTGTTCAAATTCTTAAAACTTATTCAGTCTTGGTAAAGTATGCGAGTTTGAGATACTGTATTGCCTACATTTACTGTAAGATTGTCTACTCTTTGCATGCCTTATGAGAAAAAAATACGTTGCTTGCAGGAATTTGTCCTGACGTAACTCCCAAAATCGGGCTTTTCTTTACAAGGCAATTATCTACGCATGCAGATATTTCATGATAAATAGCGTCAGGCAGAGTTTCAGTCAGTCATTAGCTGGAGCATAATTACAGTTTCCCCAAAACCCTGATGTATTGCTGTTGGGTCAAAGGGCCCAGCTGATTAAGTCTTCCCTAAAACTTGAAATTTTGTGTCTTGTTTAGACCCAGACTTCACTTACTTTGAATAAGCTATTCTCAATAAGATATCCAGTTGTGAAAAATAAAATGAAAGCTGAACCTAGTATGGTAAAATGCCAAGAAAAATCATTAACTGATGTAGACAAAACCAGTAAATACATACATAAAGACCGGTTCTAGCGCCCAAGAAGAAAAGGATTTGACTGTCACTTTTGCAACACTGATTATCTCATACAATGTTTATTTGCCGTTCATTATAATTAGTATTATCATTCCTGTTTGCATATCATTGAAAACCAGTTCTCAGAGTATTGTTGATTTTGTAATTTTCGAGAATCTTAATATTATTATTTGGATTGTAAATAGTTATGGGGGGAAGGAACCTCATTCCTAAAGATCGCTGATAACCGGAAAGTTCCACTCGATTAGGGCCACCACTATAAAGGGAGAAGGTGTATATGGTAATATTATATATATACATATATATATATATATATATATATATATATATATATATATATATCATATATATATATATATATATATATATGTGTGTGTGTGTGTATGTGTGTGTGTGTGTGTGTGTGTGTTGTGCACTTAAAGGAAAAGTAAAGGAAAAGCAGGAAGGCGTAAATATACCATGGAAAGTAGAAATTTTAGCGTATATGAATGAAAGGATTAAAATGTCATGGACAGATTTATAGGACAAAAAGGACATGAAGCGCATGCAAGTGAAAAGGACGTTTCTTGGTTGTAAGGTACTCAGAGAATACACACTTAGCATTTCTTAGTGTCTAGTAATAGGTATCAGTGTTAGAGAAATATGGGATATCATCTTCTGGTGTTATTTATCTCTTAGGTTCATTGTGGACCTGTTATGGTTCATTTGATCGTTGACCAGTAGTAATGAACAAGACAATGACTGTTATCTTCAAAGTAGATTATCCAACTTTTAAGGAATAAGGTTTTTTGCAGAGGTACGAATATGCATCTATGTATGCAATCAATCGGTACATTCGTAATTTCTTGTGCTTGTGAAAGCCACAAATCACTGATGGTTTCCGCTTGGATCTTCATTTCGATTCACAAAATAGTGTGCTGAAGAACGACAGGATGTCGGCATCCGACTGTCACATTGTAAGTTGGGTCTGTAGTACTAGAAATAGATTGGCAACTTTGTTTTAGGCAGAACCCTTACATAGAAGAAATGTTGATGTAACTTCTCGTAAACCAACCCCTTGGATAACTCAAAGTTTCACTTCACGTTCGAATAAAAAAAAATAATAGTCAGATTTGCAGTATTCTATCGTTGTTCACGCTAGTCAACACGGATCATTCTTGAGAGTGAGATTCCTGCTTGTTGGTGCCCCGTGAGCGATGTTCTTCCACGTTGAAGAGAAAGTCTGACATTTCGTGTCGTCTCAGTGTCAGTACACGATTGCGCAGCATCATTTCATCTTTATGTGTTACTCTTTTTATTTTCCAACAGATGGAATTTCGAAAGAATTGACATTTTTTATTATTATCATTATTGAAAGGTTACTTTTTAGGACAATAAGTACCGCTTCTTATGAAAGTTTCATTTGTGACCTTTTAAAAATAAACCTTTTTTTCTAATGTAGATAATATGCCTCATTAATTTTTCATGGCATGCATCCTACGCTATTTTAGTTCTAAAATAATTTTTTAGAGCAACCAGCCTTGAATTAAGGAATTACCATTGTGATATATACGCGGAGAGAGAGAGAGAGAGAGAGAGAGAGA
>NC_087204.1:45529709-45569709 GCF_015104395.2 Macrobrachium nipponense
AGGTGACCAGCAGGTGATAATTAAGTGTTAAGAAACGAGGTGAAGATAAGGCGATGATTAGGGAGAAGTCGAGTTATGGAGAAGGAGGGGCTTTTCTCTCTCTCTCTCTCCGTATATATATATATATATATATATATATATATATATATATATATATATATATATATATATATAAACCTTTTATTGTTTTATGGTCCTCGGAGTACCGTTGGCTTCTTATGACTTTCCTTTTCGAAGTAGAAATTAAAAATGATGATTTATCACGCACTAGGACTAAAGATATTTTCTTTTATTCCCCTTTCGTTAATGTGCAGTTTCTCTCGTGATTCTTCACTTTGTGGTAAACTTGGTTTAGATGTAGTAATTATGACGTATATTTTGTTATAAATTTTGTTTACCTTGAAGTCATTCGGGTAAACTCAGCTTTTTTGGGTTTTCCACCCTTTTGTTTGGCAGTTGTTAACTCTTACTCGCCATCGTAAATGAAGTCTTACCCTGTGGATAGTGGAGAAGTGGCGACAGGAAGAAAGACAATAAACAATTGAAGTGAAAGTCTAAATTATATCTTTCAAATGTCATTTTCAGATAAGTGATTCTTATTTCTCCGTCTAAATAGTTTTAATATCCTTTTTTATCTATATTTTCACTGAATCCTGTTAATTTTTTTCTCTCTCTCTTTTCTTTAGTGGTTTCACAACGACAGTACCTAATTTCACATTAATGTTTATTATTTACCATTGTTTGTCATATTGGGGTGTATAGTTTTTCCTTTAAATCTCGAGTTCTCACAAATTTCAATTACTGCGCAGCCCTACCTGCTTCCACCCAGAAATAGCAATTACAGTTAATTACTTGTTTATGACCCTCCGGTAGGCTATTTGCCTTTTCTTGGATCAGATTAAGGCCTAAGAAATTGGACCAGAGCATTCTAATTCCGATTCACCTTGACTCACATCCAGGTCGTGATAGGCTTATGTTACCTACATTTGGTTTTCTAAGGCACATCTGATTTTGTTGCCTTTTTATGTTATTTATTAGGCACCTTCTTCTTTCCCACCGTTATCCCTACATTAAGGGGTCGGTTGCCCGATGCGCCTTCTCCACTGCCTTCTATCAAAGGCATCATCCTCCACCAAACCTCTTCTCTCTATATCTTCCTTCACTTTATCTCGCCATCTAATTTTCTGTCTCCCTCTCGATCTTCTTCCTCTAACAGGTTCCTCCCAAGTCTTCTTCACTCTCTCCTCGTCATCCATCCTCAACACATGCCCATACCATCTCAATCGTGACTCTTTTATCACCTCTGTAATCTTTATTAAGCCTGCCCTTCCTCTTATTTCATCATTTTTCAATCTCTCAAGCAGCGATATTCCTATAATCCTCTGCATTCTCATCTCTGTTCTCTCAACCTTAACTTCTCTTCTTCTTAGAGCCCATGTTTCTGCTCCATACATTTACACTGGTCGTATCACTGTGTTATATATCTTGACTTTGAGCTTGATTGGCATTTTCATATCACAGACCACTCCGGCTACCTGTCTCCACTTCCCTCATGCAGCTTTTATCTTACTGTGAACTTCAGCCTCACATCCTCCCTCTTGGCTTAAAGTAGTATTTAAACTTTTCTGTCTGTTTCAAAATCGAGCCTCTTTCTTGAATTACTATTCTGTCTCTATCTTCCCTACTGCTCAGCAAAACGTCTGTTTTATTCACATTCACCTTTAAAAAGCCAACCCTCTTTGAAGACTCATGCTACTCTCTAACCCTGATGATCGGAAATGTCTAAATACCATGAAATTCGTGTGTAGCTAAGCGTTAATAGTTTTATAATTCAGCAGAGTAAATTCTGTTTTTTTTATTTTTTTTTTTGTAATGGCATTATTGCATTATTGAAAACAACACTGCATTATGCTCTCTCTTGTATTATTCATGTTTAAACTTATTCAGATTTTTTATGTTAATTATATACTTACTTATACATGTAATTATCATTTCTATTAGAAGTACTTGTTCTTAACTGAGACATTTTATATACAACCAAAAAGTTTAGGCTTGCTGTTCTTGATCAGAGTTAAGACATTTGTTCTTTGTATACAGGAATGTTTTAACGTTTTCCATTTATTATATTTCTTACTACGTATGCTGAGACAAACTGTTCAGCTGCTAAGTGACATAAATGGGGTTTCATTTTGTTCTTGAACTTTAAAGACGATGACCTCGTACCGTTTCTTCTAGATAGATAAGGAGTTCGTCGCGCGTGAATGAAGTTTCACACTGCCCTCTCTCTCTCTCTCTCTCTCTCTCTCTCTCTCTCTCTCTCTCTCTCTCTCTCTCTCTCTCTCTCTCTCTCTCTCTCATAGACTTAACCTCACTAATTGGATTTATAATTGTTTAAGGAAGAGATATGGTAAGCAATGCACTTTTTATATATGTGGAACTAACATATTATTTCCTTATTATATATATTTTATTACTGTTACATACAGATCACTCGAATCATTGCATGCATACGTACATACATACATATAAACATTGAACAGTTGCTGTTCGGGTAGAAAATTTCCGTGGTGTGACCCAATTAACTTTGGAAATAGTAATAGCGATGACCTTGAGTCGAGGAAGCCCTACTATAACCCTCTATCATCATCATTTTGGTCTACGCCACCGTCTCCTCTCTCTCTCTCTCTCTCTCTCTCTCTCTCTCTCTCTCTCTCTCTCTCTCTCAATCCGTGTCATGCTTATATGCGTATTCACTACAACGACGTTAAATGGTCTGTATCTGTTTTTGGCTCTCTGGTCGGGCTGGGCGTTATGTGACGCCTTTGTTATTCCGTTTACTACTGCTTTATGATAGGTGTATTGTCTCAGAAGTGCAAGTGACAATTATTTAAAACACACACACACACACACGGGAAGGATGTTAAATAAATTACCATGTGACTTTTACTATTGTCTGCATTCAAGCCCATCACTGGTCGTATACCACTATATATTCAAGGGTTTTGGGCTCGCACCCTCATCCTTATAGAGACTTGCTAAGAATTGGAGAACTCATCCTTTTGGTGGCAATCCTTCTAAGGGGAAAAGCCGTTGTCTTGCTGATTTTTTTTTCTCCTCTTGAACAACCTCCTGTTAAGGAAAAATAATTGTTATATTGCATTCTCTATACGTATATCTATATATGTATTATATATTATAAATATATATATAAATAATATAATATAAATTATATTATTATATATATATATATAGATATTATATATATATATATATATATATATGTGTGTGTGTGTGTGTGTGTGTGTGTGTGTGTGTGTGTGTGTGTGTGGTGTGTGTGTGTGTGATGGATAAATTCAAAATATCATATGTGTTTTATCTATATTAGTGAAATATCTAAAAAAAAATATTCCTTTGAACGTATTGAAAACGAATTGCCATATCACTTTACTTGGTCTGTTCTATTTACTAACTGCTGACTTGTTTCTGTTACTTTGATTACGTAAGCGTTGTTTTTAACAGCTCACCGGTCTCTTCACCTGTCTGGATACCTTCCATCCTTTTGTGTTTCTTACTCGATAGACTTGATGTGGTGGTCTTTTGTTGGGAACAAATTGTTTAGATTTTATTGCTGTATAAAACATATATGGTAAATTCGCTGGAATGATGGACACGTTTACAATTTGCTCATGCATTCGTTGGCAATAGATGTTACCTGATGAAATCTTTTGAACAGTCTTCGTCTCTTCAGGTATTTTTTTTATTCCCCGGAATTATTTGTCTTCTTTTTAATTCCTATGCAAACTGGAAAATGAATAATAGAAATAACCTAATAAGAAATATAAAACCTTAAGGGGGTTTATGTCGGTCTTCTCTAAATACTCGGCTGTCTTTTGTGACCTACGTATGATGCAAAAGTTTACTTAGTGGGATTATCTATAGAATGTTCCTTTGGTGTTGTTTGTGTGTATGTGTATGTGTGTGTTAGGTGACTGGTCGTGTTGGAAATGCAGGGACTGGGATGGTCTTCATTGCGAACGGGCTGTCTTTCGTAAAGTTGGGTCTTTCGTTCGTACACTGGGCATTGCTGAAGTTCCTGCTTTTATTCGTTAAAAGTTGAAAATGATGCGAGCTATGGAGGCAGTTACATGCTGCTGTTTTATAAGCATTAATGAGATTCGGCTGCAGTTGTTCAAATATTAAATTTTGGAAGTCATAGCTGTGGTAGATAGGATGGACCGATTCTTGTGACCTTGTAGAAGCAACTTGTAATTCTTTTTTATGTTAAACAAACTATTCCTGTAGTATCCTTCTCTCCCCTCTCTCTCTCTCTCTCTCTCTCTCTCTCTCTCCCCGGCTCTCATTATATTTTTTTCTGCCTGTACAAGGAAGATATCCCTCTGTCTCGCCGGCTCCATTCAGTAAGGAAGAAAAACGGCAATTTCTATTTTAGATCATTTTCCTTTTACTTATCGTTATACTTTAGAAAATAATTTTCTTAGCTGAAGTATTGTGATCAGTATGTCATGAAATGGTCATTCGGGCACACAGTGAATCATGTTAATGTATACTTATTAAATACGCATAATGTAGAATGAGTATAATACCAGTACTTTGGAAGTGATGGGTCTGTGACAGCCGACTTTATAAACATTAATATTTTTCTGACCACTCAGAGGTCTGTGCTCTTCAAGATGGGAGAACTTTTATTATTTTTTTTTATTGTTGATTTACAAACACTATCTTCTTAACTTGTGTTTTATTTTTAATTTGTAAATTAAAGTAAATGTCAGTAAATAGCTCTAGTCTGTGTGGACAAGTTTATTTTTTAGATTAAAGAATATAATGAAAATACCAAAATAATAATCATTCATCGCTTTAGCTTTCAAGTAAACTGCACCAGAACTTGTGTAGGCGTTAATGGATCTATTCCAAAGAAGTACAGAGGAATCCTGTTAAAAGACTTGGGATATCTTCCGCATAGACCGGCTATATTATACGATGAGGGGTTCCGATAGACGTAGGTTATCGGACGTACCTTGGCAGGTTTCCGATAACCGTTGATAAGTGTGAAGTTTAAAGAGACATATGGCTCGATTTGGCCCAGATGGCTGCGGGAGGCTCCTCCGCGGGGCTTCGGTCTTGTTTTCCCTTCGGTTTGTCCGTGTTGTCGGTTCTTGGCTCGTTTACGTCAACAGTAATGCAGTTATTATTATTATTATTATTGTAGTTCTCATTGTAGTTACTGGTTAATTGCAACACCATTTGTTTATCAAATATCTCCCTGAGGGGTGGGTTGTAACCCGTTAAGCACCCCTTGCTATTCGTGTTGTAAGTGACATATGCGTATATGAAATATTTCCGGAATTGTATATTGAAGCAATCCATTAACGCTACTTATAACTAAAGTTTGTTGTCTTTCCTTTCCAGGTATGAAGCAAACCATTCGTAAAGCTGTTTTGAGGTTGTAAGTAGTTTTTATCTTTACTATCAAATCAGAAAATACTTTTCAATAGAAGCTTTTCTCATTTTATGATCAAGGTTTTTTTCCAGTCTGTAATTCTTATTTTACTGGTTATCATCATCATCAGTTGTGATCATCTTTGTTATTATACTTTTTTCCCCGTTGCCTCTTACGTTGAAGTTGAATTGTAATAATTTATGACAGTGGGACATCACATACATTTGCTCTTTTTGATCTTCTGTTTGCTTTAATTAAGTTGTTGGTCTCTTATCAGATTTTTAAGGGCAACAAAATTTGCGCATAAACAATCGCAGGTGTAGAAATAATGGACTGATTTTTGATAAGAAAAAAAAAAATTAAGTCTCTGAAACGTAGACGGGGTCGATTCAGTTATAAATATGATTCATTATCATACCCAACTGGCTTATTATTCAATCATAAATTAATGTTTGAAATGAACATAAACCCTTCAAATCTATCTCTTAGTATTCATTGTAGCAGAATACAATTAAATGTATTTTTTCTTATTCCGCTCTTTTTATATTCACAAACTGATTTTAAAGTAAGTTCACATTTAATATCAAGGATGATTTAAAGTGTAGAATTATAATGTTGGCGTTTATACTGTATACTAGCTTTAGTGTACATTCAGAAACATTACAAGGATACATATATTTTAAAGAGTACAGTATGTTTATTATTTTAACATTAAGCTGTTTCTTATCAAAATGGAAAGCTCACAAAACCAAACAGCACTTTTGACCACCACTTTCATACTAGAACTGCTGTCATGTGCAGGAAACTTCCACAAAGATAGCCTCGTCATTTAACAACGCAAATGGCTCATTATTCTCTCCATATTGCATTCACTCTCGTGGTACTTGGACAATAAGACGTCTTCTAACACTAACCTCATGAGATATATCCATAATTTTCTAGGCCTTCCTTTCGTCTTCCCTTCAACATTTCCAAATTATGCGATCTTAACGCCGACCCATTGTCCTCCACTCATTCCACATGACCAAAGCCATCTTAAAACGCTCGTGATCCAATCTTTATCTTAATGTAAATGAACTTCCTCTGCTGAAGCATTTCACAACAGTAGCCGCATCCTAAAATTACAAAGAAGTACCATCAGCAGTGCATCAACCCATTCCACACACTGCTCCTTTCACCTTTGTCGTGTAAACACACCTGCACTGCTCGAATATTAAGGACGTTCCTTCCCCGTGCCTTTTTCTCTCCATTTATTTATTGCTTTCCAGGGTGTCATCTTCCTCCATAATACTTGAGATATAAACACACTTTTCACCATCAGCATTCATTCTATTCAGATGACCAAACCATCTCAAAACACTCTGGCCTTCCCTTTCAACTATGCTAATACTTGTACCATATCTCTGCATCCCCATATTTCCCACCCATTGAGCTCATCATGCACTACATCGACTATGCAAACATATCACCAAGATCCTCTCTTTCATTTGCATACAGCATCCACACTTAACTCCAATAAAGGCAAACTAGCTTAACAATTAATTTTTGCAGTTTCCTCACACCCAGCTGCTTTCTTCCTTCATTCTTTCCCACATCCTCACCCAACAACCCATTATATTTACTCCCACACAGCTTATCCAAATCAAGTGCTGCCATTTTTCCTCCATATTTATTAACATTTATTGCCTTATTGTTCCCATTTACCCTCATAACCATAACCTTGCTCACATTTACTCTCGTATTTCTTCTTATGCAACAACTTTCGAACTCCTTCACTAGTTTGTGCGATATCTCTCCATTGTCCAAAATCATTAATATAGCATCTGCAAATATCAACCATACCACGATACATGTTTTCATCTACTTTCATAAACTGTACATACTCCCATATCAACCTATCTTGCATATGTTTTTCTATATAGAATTGTTTTTATACGCATGTATATTACATGTCACAAATAAATTAATCGTATCCTAGTACAATTGCACCCATAGCCAATGCCTTTTTAGGACCTCACTGCGCCCATACATACAGGCATTAAACAGCGAGTGAAACATACTACATACTAGACCCAGAGCCACTTTTATACATACCCAGTCACACATACATGTAGTACATATTGAAACACTTTTAGCTTCCGTCATGAAAACTTTAAATCGCTGCCTACTTTGGATCTTCTCTGGAGCATCCCTGTTAGATGAAACGGCTTAGTGTTTTAGTCTGTATATATATATATATATATATATATATATATATATTATATATATATATATATATATATATATATTATATATATATATATATATATATATATATTATATATAACCAGGGCTTTCGTCTCACGAGTTACGGATATCCTGGATGGATATATGCATGCTGGATAAATATATGTTGTCATTTGGAGGCTCGCGCGAATCTATCAAATGTGAAGGACGCACGAAGGCCAATAGGTCAAAATTGCATTATAACCTCCACATACGCCTATTCAGGCCCTGACTGATAGCCATAACCTATCATTTACGTTAGCCAGGGACTCCTCTTTGGCCTTGTGATTACGGACTGGTGAATCCTTGTCCGTGCATTTGCACGGAGTGAGATTAGCATCTGGGTTCAGGGTAGTTAGGATATAGTACATGTCGTGAAATATGACCGTAGCTGACTTAGGTATATCGTTAAAATGATTAGAATTTACGTGTTTCCCATGTTGTGTTTTGGTACTTATTGGATTCCTGCTGTGGAAATGGTAGTTTTATGCAAATGGCAGGTAATTGTTGTGTACCGGGAAGTCTCTGTTATAGTAATTATTCGCTTGGTTCTGTGAGTTAAAGATTCTCTCTCTCTCTCTCTCTCTCTCTCTCTCTCTCTCTCTCTCTCTCTCTCTCTCTCCTATGTTTCTTATTTTTTTAAGATGTTTAATCTTCTTCATCTTCTCTTCATACTTCTATGTAAACGGACCGCCTTGATTAGGATTGACATTTGCGTGTTGAATAGATCATGGAAAGCTGATTCTGAAAGATTCTAGCCATTGGAGGTTTGTGTGTATCGGCTGTTACGTGTCTAGTTTATAGATTCTTAACGGCTAAGTATGAGAGCGAAGAGTTTGGGTTCTTATTTGTCCTGTACCTCGGTTGAAAGTAATTTGAGAATTTCTTTACGGAGTACTGACAATAATTTAAATGGATTGGTTCTTGTTTTCTGCTGCTGCTGCCTCCCGATTAGGTATTTTTTAAATAATTTAAGATCAGTAGTGTAACATTCGGAGATCCTGCTGATTTTTCTCCATGATGGGAATTTCAGTCAGCATTTTTGTTTGTAATCCGATAGGTTATTCGTTTAAGTGAAGGTACAAAGTTCAAAGGACATAACCTCAATAATGTTTTGAAATTTCAAGAACCTTTCAGAGATCGAGTATCCTCCGCGCTGGGCTTTCGAAATAATGGATATATAATTTTGGGGCACAGACATAATTCTTTTGTGCTTGCGTAAGTGGACTGCCCACAAAGGTATATTTGTAATGATGAATTGTTTTTTCTTAACATCAGTCGGTAGCATTCATTTTATTGTCTTCGTTTTTCTCTATTGAATTAAAGATAGATCATGTATAATAAAACAGGATCCAGACTTTTTGGATTACATGATTTCGAACGTGATGGTTTCCAATCAGTGGTAAGCTTTCTACCGTGCTAGTAAAAATTTATAGATTATCTTCTACTACTGCATGTAAACGTGATTGTTTCAAGATAACACTTACTGAAGAACATGTTAAATTTGGATGCCGAAAACAAAATCCTCAATTTCACAAAATTTCTTGCTATCCTCACTTGCATTGTATTTGTCTCTGACCTTTCGCTGCTTTTATATCGCCTACCGTAGGTCGATATCTGAGACGGGCGTGGTCGTAATCAGTATTAAGATAGGGCGTGATAAAAACTGTAAGCAGCCGAGTACCTGTAATGATACCTGTGTCAACCAGTGAGACTGTATTCATTATTCACTTACACTAAAATGTATCATTTTGCTTTTTATCTCCTTGTTGGCCTTATGTGTTTGTGCGTATACGTACACATTTTACATAATATGTATGTTATTTATTACATGAATTATCACGAATTTAGGGAAGGTTACGTTTTGATATCGATTGACCCTTTGTTCAGAAGGAATTCTTTTGTGAACTGGGGATCATGTGGTTAGTATCTAAATCCGATTATGTTCACCTTGGGTACAATCTCAGGGCGTTGAAGTTAGCAGAGAAGAAATACCTCGTTGATGGTCGATACAGGTTTTACGCGTACACGAGTTGTACACAAGTGTGCGTGAGCAAGTAGACATTTCCCCTATTAACATATTTCCATGCCTTTGATTCCTCTCAAGTTAAAAGTATAGGACACTGTTGTAGCTTCTACGTTGAGATTGTACAAGAGTTGTATTTTTCTTCTGTAATTGTTAGTTTCGCCGATACTCTAAACCGAGGTAGTTCTTATGAAACCCTACATTCCTTATGCAAATATAGTTTCGACTGTACATGAGAAGTGTGACTGGTTATTTTGGATCAAAAAGATCAAAATTCGGTTTTATAGAGTCCACTAATAAAACCAATGTTTCTAAACCCAATTTTTCTTAAGCGTGCTTAAGATTTAGTATATAGCGCTGAAACAACGTGATCATCCTAATTTGTTATGGTATCGATGCGATTAGCTTTTAAGATCATCAACCTTCCTACCTCAGTCGAAGCCCCTTTATATATTATTTTATTTTTTATTATTATTATTATTATTATTTATTCATTATATTATTATTATTATAATGTTTAAAGCTGTAGACCATAGAGCACGTCGTTTTTATTTCACTGTACCGAAGCAGGTGGCTAGCAGATGTAGCAGCAGCTTAGAAACTCGGGATGTTCTAGAGAATTAGAAAACATCATCTGTATGTTTATTACTTATGTAATGAAATAAATTTTACCCTCCTTGAGGTGATGGGCATTGATACTAGGGAAGGTAAAAATGAAATATGAAATGGGCATAACGGACCTTGTCAAGCATATATATGTTACATTCGTAATTTAATAGTATAGGATCATATCTATAGAGGAACACTTTGTATGAAACTGACGCCCAAATTGTACAGCAAGATGCTATTAAGCGCCGAATCATCGGACAGCAATTGCTGACTAATAAGACCTACGACTGTAATATTTTGTTCATCTAAGGTGACATATTAAGTATCTAATTACACTGACTCCAACTTGCTGCATGTTTTCTTGGCTATCTTATTCGTCGGATTATGATTAGGAATAACGGTAATTAGTAGAGGTTAGTGTTTATGTACACTGTCGTCACACCCTTTTACTAATAAAACTATTCACATCCTGGTGAAGCAAAATTGTTCAATTGAAACCTTTTGGCGAGTTTTTATATGCTACTGTATGCATAGTGTGTGCATGTATGAGAGAGAGAGAGAGGGAGTCTCTCTCTCTCTCTCTCTCTCTCTCTCTCTCTCTCTCTCTCTCTCTCTCTCTCCTACTTATGAAGTTCTACCCATGTGAAGCTCAAACCTGTTCTGTCCAGGAATCGAGAGTTAAAGGCTGTGAAAGGAATTAGACACGATATCGTGAGTGCGAAAATAATGAGAATGGAATTGAAACGAGGAAAAATAAAAAGGAAGCAGGGTAAGCGATGATGATTTTGTCATTATGCGAAACCGGTATTTTGAATTCTTGATATCGAGACATAATCAATATGTTCTAGTTTTATTCTTCATGAAAATCATCTGGTATCGAGCTTATAAATAAAGTGGTATGAGCAGCAAATGGATATTGATATGAATTATGATAAGCACATCAGATGTTAGACTCAATTATATTCTGTTGCGTATAAAGAAACTCCATTAAGTTTGAGTTCCGCAGTGGAAGTTCTTTTCCAATGCCTTAAACTAACTGAACATTTTTGAAAGGTTTATACCGAATGCAGATGCGTGATTTGGACCTCTTTTGGTTCGTAATGTAGACCTTCATTTCAGTTTAATGAGCGAATGACGATACAGACCTTAGTATTAGTTGTATAGTGCATGTCACTGGAGCTGAAGGTGCTCGAAATTCGATAGCGGCAGGAAGTCGTACTTCATGAAACTTTTAGATGCATTGCTAACAGATTGCGTTGCTGGGACGTGGTTCTTATCTGCATTAGTAAGTCGTGCAGCTGAAGCAGTCTGTCGAAGGTCACACTGACTGACGCAGATGTATTTTCTCTAGGTTCAAGAAATTTTCTCCCATTTTTATTGTTTACGTTTGCATAAAGTCACTGATCATATTTAATTAGAATTTGCGATTACTGAGGGGTCGTGATGATGAGAATCGGCACTAGAGACAGCACCTCGAAATTTACATTTATCCTTGAAAACATTCTTACCAGTGATTTATACATCCTCTGTTTGTACGATTGCATTCTCGATGTACAATTTATGGACTTGGACATTAGAGAGTAATGAACAGGTGTTTGTGGGCTCCTACTTAATCTGAAGTGTAATCATATAAAGAACGTATTTGTATTGCGGTTACTACTAAAAGCTCTTCATATATTATGAGTACTTTAAAGCCAGGGAAGTGTGAATTTATTTATGGCTTATTTAATGGCGTTCAAGAGAGCAACAGGCGAATGGTACAAGGGGCGCCATAAATTCATTTACAACTGGGTGAAAATTGAAGCCTCCTATTAAAATGCCCTACGGCGATGATTAATTGCCAGGCTCTGGTGAAGATTTCGGTACCAGGAAAGTAGCAGGGTTGTCCAAACATTTTCTTACAATGCCAATTGAATTTTGAATAATTTAGTTTTCCCCTTGAAGGTGAGTCAAAAAAAAAAAAAAACATTGTCACATTCATGCTTTAACTGGTGAATCGTGGATGAACATCCCGTGCAGCATACCTCCACAACATTACCCGCTTCTTACACGTACAAACGAGGCGCATCAGCAGCGCGTCGAATTTAAATATCCCCGCACCATATAAATACAGTGCAATTCGCTCTTATCTAGCACCCTTTCCGATACCCCTTTCACGACTGCAACCCAGCCTTTTTCTTCGTGTTTCTCTTCCTTCATCTTCTAGCGCTTCTTAATCTACACTTCTACATGACCGGACCATATCAAAACTTAAAGATCCTTTCAGCTACGCAAAACGTTTTACCATTTCTACGTATCTTCGCGGTTGTTTACTTTTTCAGTCCTTATGCTGCATGTACTAAGCAAACAGTTCCTCTAAACATCTTCATTATTTATTTGCATTCAGCTGCCATACTTCGCTACCACAAAGAAGATTTAAGCCACCCCCCCCCCCCCCCCACACACACTAACACACACACAATTACACATATATATGAGTGTGGGCATGTGTAGTATCCATATGATTTTCAATGATTCCAGATAAATTTTTTTAGGAAATTTCCATGCTAGTTAAGAAGATTATACGGCGTCGATCACCACGGTTTAGAAAGCAGGATCCTTGCAAGATGATGGAAAGTATTTTGGCACAGCGGCAAGTGTGAGTGTGTGTGTGTGTATGTGTATATATATATTATATATATTTATATATATTTTCTTTGTCTGAAGAAGCAAAAAGCTAAGCAGAACAAAACCCATTATGCAAGTTTTGCATCTGTATTACCTAGTAATACAGATGCCTTTTAAACAAAGTCCTATGAATCCGGGAACACTGCGAAAGGTTCCATAACCATTCTCTCTCTCTCTCTCTCTCTCTCTCTCTCTCTCTCTCTCTCCTCTCTCTCTCTCTCTGGAACGTGCACGTGCTGTTTGGTCTTACCTTGTTGAACGGTCTCATCTTGACCTAGTTAACTGAACTTGTCCCACAAAGCGTGAAAATTTTTAATTGGTGTCGTCGACCCTCCTTTCTAGCTGTAGACATATTTGCCCTTTATCCAGTGAATCTTCTTATCATATAACTGGTAGAAAATACTGGGCGTGATCGTATAAGCAAGCTCCCAAAGGCGTATTTGTGTGTGTGAGTGTATTGTTCTTGCTGTGCCCGTTCTTTTATATTCTAATATTTATTTAATATAGGTTTTCTAATGATCATTGGACTCTAGAACTCACTTTTAATTTCATTCATTTCTGAAGTCTAAGCTATGTTATTTTTCCTTAAATATTTGATTTTTGCCTGTTAGTAACACTGTCTGTGTATCATAACTCTCCATATTGAAATTGTTACTTTGTAGTTCCTTTCATCTCATGAAACTTGTGCCTACTAAAATTATCTCTGAAAATTGACGGTCCTTTTCACATCCGTTTTATATCGTTGACAAGTGGGGTAACGTTCTTCAGGTTTACCTTTTTCCTTTTTTCCTTTCTTGGGGATCTCTTCCGCTTACCAAGCAACTTCCGTCAGAGCAGCAGCTCTATTTATGTGGAACATTAGTGTGTTTTTTTTTTTCTAGAGAAGAAAATAAAAGTTGATGGATGGAAAACATATCTAAGTTATGATCTCCCATCTGCAGTGCGATTCAGATTTTTTCCCCCTATGTTTTTGGCTTTATGTGTAAAGTTCGTGATGAATAACGTTAACGTATATTTTAACGTTCCGTTTTGTCTTCTATCACTCGAAACAGATTATGTTACAGTCATTGTTTAAGATTGTCTACTTATTTAAATTTCAAGAACTTTTGATTGCATTTTTCTTGTTTAAGGCTGTTGTCTGATTTACAATTTAGATTTTGAGATCTCAAGATGTTTTATAAATGTATTTACCCCGCACGCTTAATCATGCGTAAGAATGTTAAACACATTCCCATTTCAAAGGATAAAATCGTTAAGAGCACTTATCTTCGCTCTTGTAGTTCTATTTATGAATAACAAATGATTTCCTCCTTGCTATTTAAAAGGCTTTTCGGCCAAAAGGGGCCGTTTTCCTTCCTCTCTTCTGTCGTCGTCCTTCCCATGGAGCCCATATGGTACCTGTAATGGAACATAAAAGGCATCTCTTTGTGACGCTTTTGCTCCCCAATGTCTGCCTCCTCCTCACACACACACACACACACACACACACACACACAAACCCACACACACACACACAAACCGGGCACCACCATGCTACCTACCCCCACAGATACCAATGTAACCAGCCTGTTGTGCATTCATTTTGGGACAATAGGCTTTTCTGTCCCTTTCTCGATGATTTCACGCCTGGTGCGTTTTGTTTCATTTTCTTTGCGTCTGTGTCTTAGGCAAATGCGAAGATAGGTCTCTTGGAGTAATAGGAATAGTAATTGCAATGATGGTGACAGTCTTGTAATTACTGTACAGGGTTTCTGTATTAGCAAATTTTAAGATATTGGAACTGAGGACAAAATTTGGAAAGATTTCATCAGATAATTCCGTCAGATATCTTTCTCCGTGGTATGAGTCATCGGTAGTCTGTAAAATTTATACGTTCGTGCATGCACACACACAATATATATATATACATAATATATATATATATATATTATATATTATTATATATATATATATATATATATATATATATATATATATATATATATATATATATATATATATATATATATATATATATATATATATATATATATAGATATACATATATAAGAGAGAGAGAGAGGAGAGAGAGAGAGAGAGAGAGAAAAAAATTTCTGCTTTGTGAATAGAGTATGTTGAAATTGCAAATGATGTACTTTTATATAAAGTTCCTCGGTTCAATATTAAATATGCGTTAAGGTGATTTCCATAATTAAGACAGGTTATATCTACCAAGTCCCAAATGTCCTTGTATTTGAGTGCTGCGTCGGTTAAGAATAGTGTTATTAAGTACGATAAGCTGAACTCTACTTCATTTTCAATGACATGCGTTGCCTAGGACCAATAACGACCTATTGCATGGAACCTTTATTCCTTTGTGAAATGTTTTTCACAAGGAAGATGGTGAAAGTCGCCAGCATTGCGCCAATCGCTTTAGTGTCTCATGTGTACCTATCAGCTTTTAGGTGAAGTAACCTGAGTCTGTATTTGGACCCTTACCCTCAATGTGGTGGTCAAAGCATTTGTCTTCTTTGTGTGGGTTGATCCTTTGTCCAGAGAACTGGTGTCATTGTCTTTGTTTCAAGTAAAATTCTCTTGTCTTGAGACAAGACTTATGAAGCAGAAGATTTGGGATGAAGAAATGTTTTGGATATTGAGTAAACTACAGATTTCTTTCGCCTTCACCTGCTTTTACGCCAAATGTGGTCGCTCCCCTACAATTTTATTAGTAACCTGATAATGCATATTTTTAGAAGTAAAACTGATTAAAAATTTATGACGTTATACAATTATTATTTGGAACCATGCCTTTTAGTAAATATTAAAAAGTGAAAATGTCTTCTTATTTTGTTAAATGAGATTTGGAGTGGAAAATAAGGCTTCGTCTAATGTGTGAGAGTAATTATAGCATTAAGAGGTCATGCTTTGTATGCCAGAGTTATTATCTGTTTGATTGATGTCGGTTACATATTTCATTTGCTCACTGACACTGAGAATATAGCTCTTGCCATCTCAAATGGCGCCTATTGATTTTTGGATTAGGACTGTGTACTCAAATAAATCTCCCATCGAAGTGTGGAAGAGTGTCAAGTGTGTGAGAGTGTGTGTGGCCTGAGAGGGTGCCTGGCTCAAGTCAACAGTTGGTGGTCTGCCCTCCTCAAGCGAGGAGGCTTCTTCCTCTCTGAACTCTCTTCTCGTTTGCCACGCCGTCGCTGCTGCTGCTGTTCTCTTATGATTTGGCGAAGTAAAATCGGGAGGTTTTTGTTAGAAAATGTGATTCTGAGTGACCGTGACGAGACTGATGTCAATGATGTTGACGTTGATGCATTGCGACTGTGCGTCCTTTTATTGGTGGATTTCGTATTATTTATCTATAAGTGATGATGTAATCAATTTTGCATCTTTGTTAAACTTTTTTTCCTCCATGTGAACATTAGAAGACCGTGTAATCAATTCAGTGTCAAGGAAATGCAAACATCGTTAAGAAAATATAATCTGGTCGTGATAAACAGACTTATTCTTTAAACCCAGTCAGTTATTTGCACAACAATTATAGAATTTAACTATCTTTGTGCGTACGTGTGTGTGTGTGTATGTGTGTGCTCTATTGACTGTCAGAGCTGTCATGACCGAGGCCAGGTTGCAGAGCCAAGTGTTTTCTTCTTTTCCTCCGCCTCTTCATCTCTCCTCCCTGCTACGGATCGCCCGAGGGTTAAGATCTTTAAGCCTTTCCCACTCGTCACGGGCATCGTGACTTTCTTAACTAGCATTACGTTATTTTGTAATTATTTATTAATATAACGTTCTGACATACTCGGCTAGATGTATTTTGAATGTACTCGTGTACATAGACATGAACTTGCTGAATGCTCTATTACAGATTTGATATGTTTGACAATTCGCTTTTCACATTCTTTAGAAGTTGAAGTGTGTGTTTTAAATCCTAAGTGTCATTAACAAGAATGGGTTTGTAACAGTCCCATAAATGATATGATATATGTACTAGGAATATAACTATAAACAATGAAGAGAAGTATTTGTTTCTCGCTTCCGACTTGTTTTCTGAAAGAATTCTCGCTTTAGACGTGTTGCTCTTTATGTTGACAGGTAAGCCCATTAATTTATTATTATTATCATTTCTGGATGAGAGGTAAACTTCTGTTTTACATTAGTTTCCTCTGCTGTAAATCTTGTTTGCGTTTGTTGGTGTTCTGGGTTATAATGTTACCATATTACAAAATGTTTCGAGTTCCTCTCCTTCTTGCCGTTAATTGAATATTTTATAGTTACAATTTGTTTCAGTTTTTATTATTTTTCTTAGATCTCAAGTACGCGGAACCTCAAAGGGAATTGTTTTCGAGTGGTTCTTTTGGCAATTTAAGAGGTTCAATGAGAAAGAAGTATCTTTGAAGAGTACGCCCTTCACGACTGTATTGGACAACTCTTAACATGAACTTAAACTCATCTTGAATTAATATAAACGAAAGTGTTATTGTATGAATCTTGAATGCTACGTAAGTCAAAAGTGAATAAGTTGAACTCTTAACTCAAAAACTTCTGACGAGTAAGATCAAACATTGTTGACAATCTTGGTAGCTCGCTGATGTCCATGTTCTCTTCTTTCATAATTAGGACTGAATAGCGTAGATCTCGATTGATTGCCTTTGTTAAAGATGTGTTAAAGATGAGTTCAATATTGCAGTAATTTTTCATTTTTATTTTTAGTCATAAAAGGTTTCCGCATCCTATTAAAGATGGTGAAGAAATGAATGCACAGACAGAAGCCAACATGCGTGCGAGTGTACATCGCTATATTTACTGCACAAGTACCTCACAAAGGTATTCTGAGCTGCCACAGGAGAGGTCGTGTGTGTGTGTGGGGACGTGTTTACTTGATGTTTAGAAAACGGAATGAACATTTCTTGCATTACTCGTCTAGTCTGCTTGTGTAAACTTATCAGACCGTTTGTAAAGGAATTTTTAGTAACGTTGTCACCAAAAGAACCTTCGCGGTCTATTGGGTTCCCAAATAAAGGTGCCATCATATGGCACAGACATTAGGGTGAAAAATATGTGACCTACGGTCCATATTTGGCCATAGATATTCACACACTATTATACATCTGGTATCGAGGGTCGAGAACCCCGTTCTCTAGTTTGTTCCATTTGTTTGTTTGTTCATGAGGTTTCCGAGGCTTTTGAGGGTTTTTTCCCCATTCTGTTGTACATTTATTTATTTATTTATTTTTTTAATATATACTTGCATGTGGAGTAATGAGTCGTTGCTATTAAGTATACTATTATCCTTCTGGAATAGAAAACCCATGTGAAATTTATCAATACATTATATATTATATATATATATATGATATATATATATATATAGTATGTATGTATGTATGTATGTATGATGTATATGAGTATATATATATATATGTATATATATATATATAACATATTATTATTATAATCACTTTAACGTGATTCGTTCATCACACATTACCACAAGTGAAACAAAATCGAAACCTACACCCCCCTCTTATTTTTCACACGCGGTAATGTGTGACTTATATTATTATATATATATATATATATATATATATATATATATATATATTTATTTATATTTCTGTGAGCGCACGCGCGTGTTCTCTTATGTATGCGCATATACGATATGTATAAGTAGATTAAAGCAAATGGCCATGCGCCACCTGTTCCCCAATAAACCGAAGGCTATCCCGTTCATTGCACTTGAATTCCATTTCAAAGGAGCGCTTTCCATCTTGCCTCATCAAAGTCATGCAAGCGAAGGGTGCGGTTGACTGACTCCCGGTCAGGAAAAAAGGGTGGAAATTGACCCAGAGTAACAAAACTCATGAACTGAGGAGTTTAGTAATGTCCTTCGGTGGTCTTTTATATCAGTCGTAATAAGACAAAAGTATCATACTATGGAATGAAAATGATCTGGATTAAGTGTCATACAGTAATAAATGTCCATATTTCCTACATCGTTTGACTGAGATGGGTTTGAAAATATACCCTGATGACTATGAATTCTCTCTCTCTCTCTCTCTCTCTCTCCTCTCTCTCTCTCTCTATCTCTCTCTCTCATCTTAATCATTTTCTCCATGTAATTATTACGGTTTATTATCAGGTATATAATACGGTTTTCCTACCATAAGAGCAAACAGTATCGTTTTGAATTACCATACCACTTTGAATGGTTGCTTCTTAGTACTTTGTTCTGGTTGTGTGTGTGTGTTGTTTGTTGTGTTTGAGAAATGATTGATAATTTGATGATTGCCGTGTTAAAAAAATAGCCTCACTTCAGCCTATTCTCGGCCCACAGTCAAAGAGAAAAGTCGGCAACAGCATATGAAATAAGATCCTTTGACGTCGCTTGTACAGCTGTACTTTATGTGGTCGGGTAGTAGAACCACCTAACTTGAAATGGTGTATCATCATCGCCCCTCCCCTTCCCCTACAGAACAATGGGAACCTCGTTCTGCGTTGTGTGTGTGCAACCTGAGACCTCTTCGGAGTACAGGACATCATGGAAACATTATAAGTTCACCTATTGTATTATTGCACCTGCCATGTCTTTGTCATTAGGGAATTTTTTCTGCCATGACCAAGGTTCTGATTATTAAAGGTTCGTGTGTATGTGTATATATATATATATATATATATATAATATATATATATATATATATATATATATATATATATATATTGTTTACCGCAGGGATGTATAAATTTTTTAATGAAGCACAATCTCATTAATATTGTATTGAGTTAGAAACATTCCTTTAAAGTTAACTCTCTCTCTCTCTCTCTCTCTCTCTCTCTCTCTCTCTCTCTCTCTCTCTCTCTCTCTCTCTCTGAGATGTTTATATTTAAGGCCTTTGAAACTAGGCTTCTGAAAATGTAAATAATCCTGTGTTGATAGGCTGAATTTTTCCTTAGCCTGCATCCTAAAGACGTCATCCATAATATAGTTTCTCATTTAATTATAACCTACTCGTATATGTCAGGTACTGTGCTGTTACAGCAACTTCATCCTGAAGTTGAACAATATTTCTTACTAATTCTCTAGTAATTAATTAATTTTGTAAAAAATAAATCAGCTTGGTCTAAATTCAGGTGAAATACAAGACATTACAAACTGTTGGTTTTGTTTACCTTTTGTTCTTGGTTTTCGAGAGTAATTTTCTGTGTGAAAAAATTTTCACTTCAAGACATATTTATTTAAGTGACTTTATATGTTGTACGTTCATAAAAGCCCGATGAAAGTTTACTCTTTCCTACACACAAAGGATTTGAAAACAGTTTACTCAGTGGGTTATTGTAAGTACTGACGTAGGTCATGATAATAATAAAGAAAATCCTTAGTAAAGCGCATAGTGTAAGGCCCCGGAAATACATATTTGTTTATCAGCTATTCTGATACCCTATAATGGAATTTTCCTTTGCGTATATTGTATGTAGCGGACAAGATTCTTGTCCCCAACACTACTTTTGAAATGGGGTGGTATGAGGATCATACCATAATATAGAATAATTATATCGAATTTGATTTGTGTGATTCCAGAAGCGTCATGTCCTTTGCTGTCCAAGTGAACAGAAAGGTTTTGCTTTCAGCATAATTTTTGTCACGTCCTGTGATTGAAAATCCATGTTGAGTTTATTTTTATTGTTTATCTTAAGGAAGTAAACAATCTTTTGGAATTCTTTTTTAGGCAAAAGTAAATTAAAGATAAACTTGAGTTATGTTTCATATTCGTGTTGCGCTCTGACTCTGGTGTACCCCCCCCCCCTCCCCCACTCTCTTCCCATCATCATGACGTCAACACTTGTAAGGTTGCACCAGATTAAACTTAACCCCATGATATCTCTCTCTCTCTCTCTCTCTCTCTCTCTCATCTCTCTCTATATATATATATATATATATATATATATATATATATATATATATATATATATATATATATATACACGTATATATATTGTTTCTTTTAAATTTAAAATTTTTTAGAAATACATATCAGTTATTTTCATGTCCACATAAAGAACGGAAAAGCCGTGTATATTGTCTTTCATACTACTTTTTACGCCTCGTTGTTTTCTCTTAGATGGGCGTGGTATTACAAGGAATAGAACTAAGCTCTTACATGCACTAAGCCGTATATTTTCAGTATGTGCATATTTGGTCCATTATCCCAATTGTTTTGGTTTAGGGAGGCCTAAGTAACCAGATGCCCTTCAGACAAGAATGCTCCTTATATAACGACATCTCCCGTTATTCTCCTTTCTAGTTTGAACTTGGAAAATTAATTAGAATTATAAAGAGGAATTATTTGACGGAAGGATACGGTGAAATTTTATTTCTGTTTGAAGTTCCTGTTGACGTTGATGTGTTTATTATTGGTAGTCGGGGGTGAGGGTGTTGTTTCAGTGTGTTGTTTCTCATTTGTTTGATTGCTATGGTGAGGTGGCTTTCCTGGGCTCCTTCCTGACCCCGCGCTTCCTGATTCTGGATGTCTGAGAATGGTACGGCATTGCTCGGGAAAATTATGCCTTTTGATGTTTTACACACAAAGTAAAAGTGGCTTTTGGCCTTTGGCCTCCACGCCGAAGTCAAGTACTATGGATCTCCTCTTCGAGACAATTGTTTTCGTCCTGTCTGAGTCGGAGTGATGTATGTTTCCTCTTCAGGGCAGAGGAAGATTTAATGTTTTTTTTTTTTTGTCTGGCAGTGTGCCGACAGGACAGACAGGTTAATTCCCTAACCTAGCTCAACCCTTAAGGAAAAGAAAGAATAACGGCAAGAGGAAAAGGCGTGGCTTTTAGCCCTGATTTCAGAAAGAAATTGCATCTTGGAAGAGAAAAGTCAGAGGGCTCTTGGAGAACTGGTGCGAGAACACAAACCGTAGCTTGGCGGTTGTCCAAACTGTTTACCTTCCTCTATGTTAATTGTTTGGATTTACACTTATTTGTTAATGTTCTCGTGTTTCATAGATTTTATTGTTGATTCTTTTTATATTTTGTGGGGAGGGGGCTTGGGAACTAGAGAGAGTGCAAGAAAAAAGAGCAGTCCTATTCGTAAGCTTTCACGAACCCTTATGGCGGTAATGTTCCCATCTGTCTTTGACGTAATGACCCAGGTCAAATAAACCTTTTGTCTCCCAGTCTTATGACCCACAGGAGTCGGAGAAGACCATTTAAGTGCCATAATGGAAGGTAAGAACCTCCTGATCCTTTCTAGGTCATCCTTGATCACACACTGCGACCCTGCAACTGTTGTGTATTTGACTCCTTAATGATTGCACTGGGTAGGCATGACGAACATATCAGATGAATAGTCGCGACCTGCATCTGTTGGTTCTTTCCACTCGTAATTATTCCTGCCGTGGGATCGTGGCTTTCTTGGCATCCAGTTTCCATCATTCATCTGTTGGATGTAAGCAAACAAATTGATTTTAATGTTAATTAGTATTCGAATCGATCTCCAAGCTACAGCCCAGATGGGTAGTGAGGTACCGTGCTGTTATGCACTAATTTTTATTCTGTGTACTATATACTATATATTATTATCATAATATATAGTATATAGTGTCCCAGTATGAAGCGCTGCAATTCATGGGCAAAACTGGATTGAAATAAATATTTAATTACTATTGTGTCCATTCCTGTAGATATTAAAAGAAGCTGGGTTGGTTTATTGATTGCAATTTTTCATATTAATCAAAGATGTGTATTTTTTATATATTCCTACTTATGGTGCATCTGTGCTATCCTCAATGATATCAGGACCCAGATTAGATTAGATAGCGTCGATTGAAAGTATTTCCTTTTACTCTTTTTTTTCAGTTACTTGGTTCATTCGCATGGTGGGAATATGAGGAAAAGTGAATATCCATCAGTCGTAAAAGCAAGGGAAAATTAATCTTCAGAGTATGGGTTTGTTGTGGTAAAGACGGAGATTTCATTTCAAAGTAAAGCGACAATTTTATCGAGTACTTTACACATCTAAAGATGTTTATTTTGTAAATCCCGTTAATTGCCTCTTATTCTGTAATTATTCTGAAATTTTGCTAGCGTATAGTTAGCTTAATGCTCAACCCCCTGTTGTATATACTTATGGTTCCTTGATACGGCGTTTATTTTGCTTTTATGAATAACGAGGAAATTTCCTTAGAAACAAAAAGTAAGTCCAGTATTAATAAATGTGGCTACAGATGAATAATTTACACCATTTCGTCTATAATGTTGCACTGAAGGTACACATGAACTTCCGTAAAACTCTGATAGCAAGTACATGAAATTTACAATTACCCCCATAGAGCAGCATCTGAGAAATGCCTGGTAATCTTGCCATAAGACAGGGCACCAGGGGAGTATAGATTGGAGTATTAATACTTTTGGGGAGTAGCACACCCGACGCTGAAATGAGGCCAAGGTCTGTAAAGAATTTAGTGTATTCTGCATCGTTGCGGCAAATACCTATAGTAGTATACCTTGAGCAGCGAACTGTAGACAGCGGTAAGTGATTTTGCAGCGAGGGAAAATAACCTTTGGGCATGCAGTTGTAGCTATGAATATTCTCAAGTATTTGGCGCCCCTGACATCTGCATGACATGCCTTAGTAAATTACACGCGTTTCTCCCGGTATAACATTAGCAATAGTTATTTTGACGTTGGCAGCAATGGAGCTATTTAAAGTGTTGTCATAAAAGTTATTCATTGCCGTTACCTGGATCCCCATCCTTATGTTATTTTTAATTGACATTCATGACTCGCCGAGGGAAACAGGAAAAGCACAGCTGCACAATTGTTATATTCATTCAGCGGTCTTGGAGATGTCATTAAGAATTTTTTTTTTTATTCACGGAACGCATTTATTCACATATTTCTTTGACGGTATATTATATATGTATATATATGTGTGCGTGTGTGTGTATTTATAAATGTGTTTATATTGTTTGTTCGTATTTTAGCTTCAGTTACTTTAGATCTTTGTAAATCCGTTATCTGTTGCCAGAAATTACAAGGAGTTGCAGTGAGCTAAAACTTATAGGTAATTGCTTTCATACTTACTTCCTGTTTGGTATTATTTTAACATCTGATATGTTTTCCACAAACAATTTTGATGTTGTCTAAAAAAAAAAAAAAGCTTCAACCCTATCCGGCAAAGAAAATAATAAGTTGTGCCAAAGAAGGGAAAAGGAGAAATGAGAAGAAGCATCATGGTTAGAAAATTAGAAAATAGTTTGGAGATCAGGTAACGTGGAGCTGTTGGAGGAAGATACTCAACGTACATTCGTTATTTAATAGTAAAGTCTGCCCGGCATTTCGGCAGTATGCTTATTACACTCTCTCTCTCTCTCTCTCTCTCTCTCTCTCTCTCTCTCTCTCTCTCTCTCTCTCTCTCTCTGAAGTTGAAAGCAGGCAACATAGATTGGCATTCCTAACCTGCCACGCGGCCATTAATGAAATAGCTTCGGACATAATCGGCATAATGATTTTATCTTTCGTCTCATTTGCCTCACTCTAGTAACCTTTTGAAGTACAAAATATGACAGCCAAATTTCTTAGCTGTATTATTTCACCACTTTAGGAACAGCAGAATTTTCTTTTGTAGATATATGCTATTATTATTATCATCATCGACAGTGTTTTCCAACTCTTACCACCTACCTTTATTTTGGTTACTTTACCGCTTGCAGATCCGGTTTCATGTTCCAGATTCCTAGCGATTTATTTTATTTTCCCTTTCACTCATTCACATCATAGTATTTACAAATATCATGTTTATGTGCGAAAAAATTTCCTGAATAACCTTGTGACTAAAAATAAAGCAATTCTCAATTCCCATTATAATGAACAACGAGTAATGAACAAAACGCCTTAAAAATAATTTCCAATTATGCTATTATAAGTTATATGTATATATATTATTATATATATATATATATATATAGATATATATATTATTTATTATATATATATATATAGATATATATATATATATAGATATATATAATATATATAACTTATAATAGCATAATTGGAAATTAATCATTAATACTTACACAATTAATCTGTGCATTAATACAACTACTAACAGGACCTTGTAACTTTCCTGAATAAATATCCCCGCTAGATACCATCCAGTGTTAATGAGTTCCTGTTAGTAATATATATATATATATATATATATATATATATATATATATATATATATACTATATATACATATACATATATATATATCCACTGTAGCACGAAGGAACACGTGCTTGGGAATACCTTAAATCCACGGTAGAAAGGTTAGCGAAAAACTGGGGACTTAAAACAAGTACTTCTGTATTTCACTCACCTTTCTACCGTGGATTTCAGGATTATATATATATTATATGTGTGTGTATGTATGTCTGTATTCTGCTCATATGAAGGTTTCCTGTGTTTGCAAGGTTTTCTTCTCTGCAACCACAGGAATATTTAACTAAGAATATACCTCCCCCGAGATTTTTTCTTGTTAGGTATCACGAAAGTAAACTGCATTAAAGATTTTAATAGATGAAGAGATGTCTGAGATAAAAATCCATTTTTACCGCGTGAGCTGCATAGGGAGAAGGGAAGACTCGAGAACACCACCTGGGGGGAAAATAAGACGCGGATAATCATAATCATCAGAGGGTACTCGTTTTGATACACACAGCAAAAAGCAGAGCCGTAAAGCTTGTGAAGTTATTAAAATTATTAAGCTTACCAGCTGCGGATCAGAATTCCAGTCCGAACAACAAGGGCGGCTCGAGGTCAAGTCCGTAATTTTTTTTTTTTTTTTTTTTTTTTTTTTTAAATAAATTGGTGATTTTGAAATCGACGTTTCAGTGGCGGTTTCGAAGGGCGCTCATGGTTTTCAGCGACTTCCGTTGATAAGGTGTATTCAGTAGTATGCTTGTTATATATTCTTAGTTCATGATATAAGAACTGTAGGAAAAGTCTGGTCATGTCCTGCCTTTGGAGACTCCAGACGGAGGAATTGTTCTTCCGGAAATGACGTCATCGTGAAAAGAAACGTGCATTGTGTGAAACCAGCTGATGCGCATGTCAACTGGACCCCCCTCCCCTCCCCCCTCCTCCATTCCTTAGAATTGAATATTCATGATTGGGCTCTCCTCCCCTCCCCTCCCCACCCTTAAAACACCTGTTACTCTTACTACTCATTCTTTCGGAACTCCCCTAACGGGTCTCTCAGATTAGACTGGCATTCAGCCTCGTTTGCCCTGATGCTGCCTTTGTTGTTGCTCTCGAAAGTCTCCTTTTGTAATCTTTGATACAAAGATGTTGCGTCAACTCTGCCGTACATAACTGAAGCGACTTCTTTGTTGAAGGTTGTCAAGGAAGCGGGTTCCTTGACGTGTTATGTTACGACGGTCACTCATTTTCTTTCATTTGTCTGTTGGAAGAGTTGATCGAATTTTTACAGTTATGATGGAAAACAAATAAAGTTATTTCTTAAATAATTATGATCTTGAGTGTTATCCACTGAAATTTGAGAACGAGCTGTCATTGAGCCACTTTATCTGAATATCATTTTAATTGGCGGCACATTTCTCTCATGTTTAATTTGTACATTGAAGAGCTTCTTGTCTCATGACTGTTGAGCCCGAACTGTCGTCAGCGACTCACGATACAGGACACGAGCTCGATCTTTCGTGTACCTAATGGCGGTACAGATACGCATGAACGGATAAATGATAGGTGTGTGAGGGTGTATTTAGCGGTGCCGGTGCATATTGATGAGGCTGCGTTGCTCGGGTGAGACGGGAATGTGGCATGGGGGGGGCCGCAGCATCATGGAGGGAAGAGGAGGAGATCCTGCACCCGACCCCAGGGGGAGGGGGGGTGGGAATGGGAACCGACGGTCTCGGGCAAGTCGTGAGGTTTGTGCCCCAGAGCCTCGGGCCTGGACCTTCTTCACCGCTGATCCTGCTACTCCCTATGGGGCCCTACCCCATAGTCAGTCACCCTCTACGTCCATCCCTACCACCGACCTCCATCCATCCCATCCGCTTTTGCTTCCAGATTTCCTCGCTCTCCTCCAGTTAAACTTTCCTCTCGAAATACGTCAACCCACGCATCGGAAGTGTGTTTGTGTGTTTTCTTCTTTGAATAAAGGTAAATTAGATAGGTCATATCTATATAGTAAAGTTTGCCTTCATAGGCAAAGACAAGCCATTATTGTGCACACACATGGCAACAAGAAAAATTCTATGTATAAAGTAACAAAACCTTAAGCAAGTTTGGCTTTTGCTTTATGTTTTTTTTTTTTTTCCAAAGGCGTGAAAATGATGGAAAATTACAGAACTTTAACCTGATTTTAATGTAGTCATCTGCAAGATTGCCGGTGCCACAAATAGCTTCATTGGTCAACCTGGCTTAGCAGTAAGGTAATTTATAAATAATTTTCTGGCTATGTAATGTAAGATTTAAACGTGACCGCAGTGACCCTTGGTGCCCATACAAGCAGTTCTTCAAGTAAATGTCATCCCACTGGGAAAATAAACGAGGGAACACTTGTGTCGGCATTTAATCCATTGCACTAGTTTCATGTGTTTGTAGGCAATTAGTTGGTGTCCTACTTCCTTTGTAAACGTACCTGGCCATCTGGAGAAAATTAGCTTAAACTCCCTTGACATTTGTTGTTAATTGTTTTTAATCCAACAGAGTTGGTGATTATTTTGGCAAGGTCCTATCACGTGCTCTCTTGTGAAAGTTTTTTTCTTATTAGTTTGGCTAACGTCGGTATTATCATGCAGTCATCATTATTGATGTTGCAAAATTCTCTGCCACTGAGTGAAAAGTCGCTTGATGACATTATTATATAGAATTGATTATAGACTCATTTTTTTTAGTTCTTCCAGAACACTTGGATTGTATATTTATAGAACGGTTGTATGAAAGACACTTAAGTTGAAATTTACTTTTTGGCATCATGGTAGTGAATTTAACGGAATTCGGTCGTTATATGATACAATTTAGATAAAGAGTTGCTCTTATTGGTAACTTTTTTAAGTCATAGTATTATGCAAATCATGAGGGTAATACTGTAGAATGATCTAGTTGAATTTTAACTTTGGTGAAGCTGTAAAAGTATCAACCTCAGGGAAAGTAAGGCACGTCAAATGATTAAGGGGGACCATTTGAGTGGAAGCTAACTTAGTTGATGAAGTTCCTAACTCGTGAGTCACACCATGACAAATAGCAAACGACTGAATACTCTAAAGGTAACAGTGATCCCTTATAGAACTTATTATTCAAGTAAACAATCGCCTAAGTTCATTAAAACAGATGTGAGGTAATCTTAATTACAGGGCATCACTCCTTGAACAATTTTAAAAGTAAGTATTTCCCTGGTTCTAATTCACTTGAGGTAAAACAGCACAATTACCATTCTATATTTCTACCTAAACAAAAATAAAATACTCATTAAAATATTAAATATAACAATTTATTTCTAAATTCAAAAATAATAAGCGGAATTTACAATATCAGGGAAATTTGTTGTTATTTGAAAGCAAAAGCTTAGTTAATTCTTGAATTAATTATATAACAAAATTAATCAAAGTTTATCAAGAAAATTAATTAATTCAAATTATAAAGCAATAATTAAATTTGAAAAGAAATTTAATTAAATGCAAATTAATTCACAAGTGTTAGATTAAAACTATTATACAAGAAACATTCAAATTAATTAAACAAAATGAGAATATAAATAACACAGAATAACATGGAAAAGCACAAAGATCAATGACAGTACAAACATTAAACACACATAATGGACATGTCAAAAGAACAAAATAAAAGAAAAATGCATAAATAGTAATATTTTTATCCAAACACTGTAAACAAAACCTTAAAGCGCACTTCAGAATATTTGTAATAATACCATACCTCAAACATGTTGCAACTTTTCACTCAAAATGAAAGGCCTGTTACCATCCTCAACACTTTTGTGGGCGCCACACAAAAATAATAAACACTGTTTGTTACTAAGAAATTACACAGCTAGTAATATCGAGTGACCAATTTATACAAAAAATATGAGTTACGTTACGGTAGTGGAACCGAATCTCGTGAGAGAGAGAGAGAGAGAGAGAGAGAGAGAGAGAGAGAGAGAGAGAGAGAGAGAGAGAGAGAAAGTCATAACAGCCACACCTGAGTCTTGGAATCGAATGAATCTTCTATGGGTGGGAAAAGGGCGTACCAGGGCGAATGGTGCGCCTTGGTTGAGCAACGTTTTCAAGACGAAAACATGGTTTGATGATCTCCATAAGGTCATGGAATTTTCCAATTCACAACTAATCTATTTATGAGGCTGCAAGTCCTTTTTAAAAAAATTAGCTTAACTCATCTATTTTCAAGGGGTTGGATAACAACTTTTGCTTGAACAGAGCAACCTCTCTTTGCGCCATTTACGCTACTTTATCTCTCTCTCTGCCTTTAAGTTCTTTCTCAACAATGAATTATACATTATTTAAACATATTATCTTTAAATATGGGGATCTGAACACAAAAATATACATTTCACAACATTAAACACAGTTTCTGAGGGGAATTAATTGTATTAGCAAAACTATAATTGCGTTACGAAAAAAACTCAGATACATGTATATATATATATAATATATAGGTATATATATACATTAAATATATTATATATATAGAGATAATATATATATATATTATATATCTAAAATATATATATATATATATATGTATATTATATATAATATATATATATTATATATATATTATCCAGGAAGGACATTTACTTGAATAACATTTGCATGGAAGAGAGCCTATAAATATATAAAATGTGGATGGGATGACACGGGCATTGGGAATCTTTGGTACCAACTGAATGAAAAGAAAACACGGAAGTTTAACAATTTCAGATGTCTGAAATGATTACAGATGAATATTTTAGTATTACAATATCAGCTCTCCATCACAAGTTTGAGGTTTTGAAAGTATCTTAAAATTTCATTAGCCCTAGAGTCGGAAATTGTCTAAGAAAGTAAAGAAATAATTTTTTTTAGTTTGTGCAGTCAGCAGTTGTCTCAGAATAGATCAATAAAGAAAGAATAATTCGATAGGGCAAAAGCATGGATGGTAAAATAAGTAGAGATTACTTAGTTCCATGACGAGGAGAATTAATTAGAATATGTTGACCTTTCAGAAGGAAGGCCAGTTTTTGACAAATGATTATATTCTGAGGTTTTATATACACACACACACACACACACACACACACACACACACACACACACACACACACACACATATATATACATATATATATATATATATATATATATATATATATATATATAAAACGACGATACAAATAAATTCTTGGGAGCTATTACAGAGTAGATTTTCGTCTACCACAAATTTTGGAAGGAAGGTCCTCACAGATCTTGCCTTGAGGAACATTTAAATTCAGAGTTTGAAAAAGTTGGAGCTTATGTTTCAAGTGAATTAGCTATAGCAAATGTTGGCAAGAGCTTTCAAGAATCGGATTAGGTGGGTTCATATAAAAGCAAGGCTCGAAGAACTAGTGTTTGTTTCAGCGTGGAAGCCTGCAGGCTTTCGTTTTGAATGTTTCAGGAAAATAAGCTCTCTTCGTACATTTTAATTAAACAGTAAAAGGATGGGCATATGAATGACTGAAGGTTACATAAAGGATAATATAGAAAGGTAAAAGAAACCGGAGACTTTAAAAGAGAAAGAGTAAATTTTTGAAAAAATGGTGGAGTTCTTAGGTTGGTGTTATAATTTTTACTTTTATTTTGCTAAGGAGGAGAGGTGTGAGGTATACATATATTTTAAAGATTTTGTTCTTAGATTATTAATTTTTTCTTTATCGGGTAATGAAGAAGGGTTCAGGACCATATTTTTTTTTATCATATTTGTTTCAGTAAAGGACTAAGTATACGAACAGATGGTATTTTGATTTTTTTATGGAATTAAAGTGAACTGTATACAAATATAGCTGAAATAAAAGCAGCATGAGTGCTTACCGAAGCGAAGTATTTGACCACTCCGTGAACTGGATTAATTTATCAATTAAGTGATATCTCATGGTTACACATTAGTCATAGGCTTAAATAATTAACTCTTGTAGGAGTCAAGGTGTTTCTATAAGTTGTTACATAAACGCCGATTTTTAAGTCGACTGTAAGGATGACGTGTTTTTTTTTCCCCCTAAGTTCTTGCATTCATTAGTGCGCTGTTTATGTGGGCAGTTCTGCTAATAAGGTTAAGTTGGCTGAACTCCACCCTCATTTTGCGTAATTCCAATTTAATCCAAAGCGCGCGCGCACACACACACACACACACATATATATATATATTTTCTCTCTCTCTCTCTCTCTCGCCATGGTTTCCAAAGTCGTTTCGGTTGAGAGAGAAAGAGTTCGGAGGTTAAACTTCCTCGTTTTAAATTATTTTACTGATGTTGTCGTGCTGTATGTTAGCTCGGAATATATTTGGAAGATGATGTGATATTTTAAAGATGACGTGATTACTCGTTAATGGCCTCGGCTAGAATGTGTGTAGATAATACTTAGAGTATTTTTTAATTTGCAAATGGGTTCTTGAATATTGAGGTTCTAAACCTATATTTGTATAGGAATTTAGTTTTAAAGCAATAAAAATTCATTAATGAATGAATTTTTTGCTTGTATTAGTGTAAATTACAGAAAACTGTGAAATTCCCTAATGATAAATAAAACTTAGTGCGACTGCTTAAGTGAGCTAAAAATAAAGTGAAAATTAATTTCAACGAAAATGAATGAATTGCGGTGCTGGTAAATTTATCACAGGGATTTCCCCTTCTCAAATCCAACTGAATTTAACCCAACTGATATAGAGGCAATAAAAACACATAAATTAGCAGAATGTAAGGACCATAAAATACTTATAACAGAAACTGGCAAACTCAATTAATAGCTTTTCTTATGCCGTAACTAAACTTCAGGTCATATTGCGACTGTTTACCGCGCTGTCCAGGAAAATTCTGAGAGAGCTCTATCGATATAATGTTGTGATGCTGTTATAGTATTATCCCTTTTGGTCTATGAAATGCTCCAAAGAAAATATTTCACTGTCTCATACAAATTCTGGTCCAGAATTTTTGAGTTACTTTGCTGTATTTTTAAAGGATGCTAGTTTTATTTAGTTACAAACCTTCTGTTAGGATTATAGGGAAACTTGGTTTCGATTTTTCTCTTTTGAAGTTTATCGTTAACATAGGACAGATACCAGAACCAGAACGTGGATTTCAAGCTGATTTTCATGGATTAGTTGACTACTGAAGGTTGAAATTAGGTCTGTTTGCTGAGCATAGGATATTGTTTTTTTTTTTTTTTTTTTTTTTTTTTTTTTTTTTTTTTTTTTTTTTTTTTTTTTTTTTTTTTTTTTTTTTTTTTTTTTTTTTTTTTTTGTTAGGAAATCACAAATCTCACATTTCGTGGCATACTTTACAAGTACGTTAAAACTGTTTTGATGGGCTCAGTTAAAAGGTACAAATGTTGGTCAGATTCGGTGTCTGCTTTTCATCATGAAAACAGACTCACTTTTTAATTTTTCAGCAATCCGATGTTTGAAGCCGTCTCCTCCGTCCCGAAACTTACCAGTCCATGCGCTTTAAGTTTTTTTTTTTTTTTCCCTCGGATGATCTTTTCTTGTAATATTATTCAAAATGTCATTTTCTTATTTTTCTTATTCACTGTGTACCTCTGAAGCGTTAAGTTGTTTGATTGCGATGAAATATCAATAGCTGTGGGAAGAATTATGTTCCGCACCTTCCTTTTGCCATAGTGACCGCTTTCCATTCCTTATTTATAGAATATCCCTAATTCTGACCTTTGAAAATGTAGTGTCGTGAACTGTGTGCCTTGGGTTAGATAATCCAATTGAGGAGAGCAGGCAAGAATACTCGGGAAAGTTCCAGGAAGCCTTTTAAAAACTCTTGTTGCCTTGGATTACCCTCTCAGGTTGTTTACCTTTTGGGTCTTTTTTCACAAAAAAAAAGAAAAAAATTCCTCTGGTGTAATCTAAGCGTGGTGTTAATCTTGTTCGTATTCCAACAGATAAAATTTGTACTTGCAATTATTAAAATGACTTTTTTTTATTTATCACCATTTATTCTGATGATTAGGTTTCCATGTGTCATTTATTTTATTTTCAAGGTACCTTTCGATCATTTATATAATGCAGGGGACTCTTTGTTTCAAGTTTTCCATGTTCCATTTTTCATTTTGAAAGACCAGTTCTTTCATTTATATTTTTATATCATGATCTTTGGCTTTTTATTATTGTTTTATTCAAAACTAATTTTAACCATCGAGTGATCATGTGGAAGACATGAGAGTAAAGAGTTCTTGGCTAGTGTAATGATGTGGCCTGTTAGATCCCAGGCAGATCCTGTGTTCTGATCATGGCACTCTCTCTCTCTCTCTCTCTCTCTCTCTCTCTCTCTCTCTCTCTCTCTCTCTCTCTCTCTCTCGTGATATTCTCCGACCCACCCACTACACGTAGTGCCTTTGGCTACGAAAATGAGAATAACCGTCCATCTAGCTTCCACCCACAATACCATTTATAAAAATCCTTTTATGGATGAAGACTCGAAGAGGCAGGTGTTGCGGCAAATTTTACTATTATGGATTTTAACAGCGAAGTTAGAAATACGTTGCGACACATTTCAAGTGTCAAAATTTTATAAGTTACCTTTTTTATATAGATTTATAGGCGAAGTCATATAATTAGGGCGAATGTGTGATTTTATTTTGCACAATCATCACTTGAGAAAGATATACTCGTGTCATATTTAACAGAATTGGCTAAGTTATTGAGTGACCGTAACAGGATTATTTTTAAGATGGAATGATTTGAGAGAAAAAGAGAGAGAAAGCGACGTCCTCATACAAGGCCGGGTATGAAGGAAGCCTTCGGAGAAAGAGAGCGAGAGGCGAGAGGCCGGTGTGTAATGATCTCATTGAATATAGCATTAACGCCGTTAATCCCGTCTTCGACCCGCGGCATTCTCTCTCTCTCTCTCTCTCTCTCTCTCTCTCTCTCTCTCTCTCTCTCTCTCTCTCTGTATTCTTCTTCTCCATAATAATGGCCTTTGCGTACGGTACCTGACCCCTGTGATTCGGTATCACATCTCACATCGATCATCGATGAATGTGTTTTGAGTAGGTGAATCGTGATAAGTGGATTGGGAGCAGGTGTGTCATGACCATTCTGTAGTTTCTCTTACATCGTGCTTTTTTTTTTTTTTCCTTTTGTTTTGGGTCCCTGACTTAATGTCAGATAATATTTACCGTAGTAAAAGTTGGGTTCTCTTCTGCTTTGTTAATTTCGTTTTGATTGTGTTAATTTAATACTTTAGTCACGTTGGATTTTCAGTAAATAATTATTATTTATGCCAAAGTTTCTGTCCTCTCTTTCTGTATGGCTTAAGTCACGTTTGTCAGGTTTTAAATTAAACTAATGAAGCTCGATTTAGAATTTAATTGATCATACCACCTTGATGTAATAATTAATTAAAACCTTACGTAATGTGAACTATGGTGACAATGAAATAAGAGCATTATTTTAGTTCACAATCCCCGGGTCTGATATGCTATTTTCAAGTTATATTTAAAGGAAAGTAGTGTGGTGGTGTAGCAGTGTGATGGGTCTCATCCGAAGTCGTAAAGCTTTAGGCGTAAGACACAATAAACTTCAAAAGGGTGTCTGCTGTCATTCTTATAAGAATCTTTATCTTAATGTGTTTGTGCTGCAATTTATTTTTTTTAGGTCTAAATCCAGCGGTTATTACCGTGTCGATCTAATTGCCATTGTTGCAGTTCAGGTCGTTATGGTCTGGCTGGAGAATCGTCTGTCTTTTTTACAAACCGAACTTCCTTGATGCGTCACGCTCTTGTATCGCCCAGATGTGACATCTGACATGCTTCTGAGATTGGGTTTGTGCTATGGCTCCTAAAGATGGCTCGCTTAAGTTTCTCCTCAGAATTGCCTTTTTTTCAAGTGAGCGTACTAAAACTGAATCTTAACCCTGGATGCTTTAGCTCTGATGTCGATCAGCATCTCTTTCTCCTCCACTTTCTTAACATGAGATTAAAATGCCCATTTTGAATGCCGATAATTTTTTAATAACATGTAGGACACCTCATAGATATATGGATTGTTTGATTTGATATTTCTTGGTGCAGCTGAGCTGAATAGGTTTCAATAGAAATGCCTGAATTTACTGTTTGTTCATTTTTTTTTAATTTTGTCATACGTAGTATATCATCACTACAGTTGTAGAAAGCATTGTGTTACTCATTTTTAAGCCATGTTTAGATCAACGTGGGTGGTAGTTACATCCTTTGTAGAAGCATATAAACTTGTTTATTCAAGCATAACGGAACTATGCGGGGCAGGGAATATGGTATAGAGATCTTGATCAGATATATATTAGGCTTAGTACTGTATAAGGTTTACCTCCTGGCGAAAGTCGGTCACCTTTTCTAATTGAGGCCTTTTGGGGCCAAGGTTTATGGATTGGGCGTTGTTCGTTTTGACGCCAAATGCTGTAGTTATAATTGTGGATAATCTAATAAATATTTAATCGTTATGAACAGAAATTAAATATTAATAATCATATTATAGTCTCTTGTATTCGGTGTGAAAAGTCGTAGATTATCTTCAGCTGTATGTAATCATAACCATCGTCGTATTTTGTAATTGTTTTTATTACTGTGGTTATTGTTATTGTTATTGTTATTGGCGTAATTTTTTCAAATCAAAACTGTTTCACCACCTAATTACTTGAGTAGGTGAAACATGGATGACTACCAATAATTACATGGATGACCATCAATAAAAGTTTAGTTTAGGGAAGTTCGGCTACATAAGATGTGCGATTTACCTGTCTGGGTAAAAAGAAAAAGAATTGAAAAACAAGCAGACAGATAAACAGATAAATAAAAGCTGATATCATCAATCAGGATTTGCTTGTCTGGTAAAATCGGTCAGTGTGGAGGGAATATCAGCCAAGAATCTCACAGTTTTCCTCCATTCCCTGAGACACTTTTAATGGGTATAGTGAAACGACTTAGTCTCCAGTAGATTTATTGTTGGATGTTTATTGAAGGGTAAAGGAAGGAACCAATAGCAACATACTGTTGGATGTTTACTGAAGGGTAATGGAGGGAGACAATGGCTAATTAATCTCGGTGTTTATTGTTGAAAGAGTGCTGGTTAGGGTTGATATCAGTTGTTTAAAGAGATCAGTCGATTCTATCTTGTCGGTTGATTTCAACGAACGTTTTTGTGTCTATTTTGCAAGGTGCTGAGAGGCTAAATTGATATGTGTCTGTATTCATATCTGTAAGTTGTATAGGAATACATTTTTTTCAGCATTTTACTTGTAGTTTTCTCCTTTTTTTTTTTTTTTTTTTTAGCTATTTTGCTTCATGTATTTTTGTTGTATGTCCAAAATTCACAATGATACTTTCCCCTGTTTCAAAGTATATCCAAAAGCGGTGTTATTCATGTCTGGGGATGGAAGGAATAAATCTGATATAGTTATTAAAGTCTGCCTTAAGCCTGTGTTGTCCTTATCCAGAGCTTCGAGACAAATAATAACATGTCATAGAAATAAATATCATACCTGGTAATAAACCTTGTCTCTTTTTTTTTTTTTTTTTTTTTTTTTTCAATCAGAAAGTCTGTCATGTATGCAGGGACTGTTATGTCCTCCATATGTAAATGATTTTGTTTATATATGGTTTTCTGGACCCCAATTCAAAGGGCCATATTTTGTGCTTGTTTTGTAGAAGTTCATAGAGTTTAATAAAAAAATGCGTCGATTCTATAATCCAATTCCTACCGGAAACAGTGCTTTGAGACATTGGTTTCCTGTGCCATTACAGTGAATTCTAACTCGGACTTGGCTAGTCGATCACAACAATTCGCCAACACATTTAAATTAACGACTTCATTAATCCCTCTGCAGTGTTCTCAAACTCTAATTCTGCCTTTTTTAGTATCTCCAGTGTCACCAATGCGATTTTCAGAGACGAGTCTGTAATAACTTTGTATTAATTGATTGGCATTTTTTCTTGTCTTTTTAAGGTGAATCTGAGTTGGACTTTTCCAATATGTTTGTAGTTCACTTGAGGTGCAAGTGGGTAGGCTTTTCTAACCAAAGTTTGCCGTCCACCGCCAGTTTGTATAAATGTCGTAAAGCACCCTACGTAGATTAAATAGAATTCAGGTTTGTCACAATGGAGGTCATGCATCTTTCTATGGGTAATAATAAGGTAGCGTCATATAGAAATCTGTAGAACTATTCGGCCAGAAATATGCACTCATGCACAGATGGGAAAGCAATAAGTTAACAAAATTAGTTATGTAACACTCTTTTGTCTGTTATAAATTTCATGGAAAATTTTCAGAGCTTCTTATATGATTCAGAGGCCGTTACCTTTTACTCTAGCCAGATTTCTTGGATTTTTTTTTTTTTTTTTTTTTTCCTGTGATAATCACACATCATCAGATCATATGTTTTATTTCTGCTCAGAAAAGTTTAGTTTTTCTACAAATTGACCATGGGAAAGTATTTTAGAGCACTTCCTCCGTACGTGGGGTAGTTAGGGGGTTGCTGAGCATTCCTTTATTTCAGTGATCAAGTTTTGCGTGATTAGATGTAGTATTTTTGGCGCTGTTTGTTGTAGTCATGCCATCAAACTTACCACATTCAGTTTCTATACACATAGTAACGTGCTTACCAATATTCTCTAACCTTGGGCTGTGCTAAGACCTTCCACAGTTTTGTTTATTAATTTATTCTATAAATATGTTCTTAGATATTCCTAAATATAGGTTTGTTTATTTTTACTTAATATGAAAAACAATCTTGGTTCATGTTGAAGCTTGCTTTCTAAGTTCAAACCTTTCGGATCTTTGTATAAGAATATGAGCCCTTAAGAATCATAGTTGGATGTATAGACATATCTTTATTTTGGTTCGCGTTTGATAATAAGTTTTTATTCTTTTTCCAGGTGGGTGACACGGCTGTTTCAGAGGTCATTTTCTGGTGTAGAGTGAATGGGACTTTTGTAAGTAAAATCCTTATTTTTAATACGCATTGACAAGAGCTTTGCTAATTTTCAGATAACTCATTTCCTATTCGAAGTCTGTATTCTAAAAATATCATTCTAAAAATATCATTATCACATCATCATGGACTCCAAAGCCGTCCATTCACAAATCTCCACTCATCTCCAGCTTCCTATCTTATAGTACTCATCCAGGTAGTTTTGGGTCCTCCAACTCTTCCTGTGCCTAGAGGAGCCCAGCTGATTCTATCACGTGCCATTCTTTTTGGGGTGGTACGAAAGACAAGTGTAAGGTATCTCCATCTCCCATTCATTACTATATCATTTCAATGTGGAAGTTTCGTAATTTCCCTTATGCTATCATTCGTCACTCTCCTGCTCTCTTACTACTAATATTTTTCTTAACGCTCAACTTGAAAGCGACAAGATCTGATGGATAGGATTTTATTATCGTATCGTGATTAATGTCCATATGGCAATACAGATCATACTAGAGTTATGTGTAATCTTTCTTATGCAGCTTCAGTCTATTTGATTTACAAATTCTATTCAGCATGCCGATTGTTTTATCTCCATTTTTTGCTATTTCTCTAAATTCATCTCAAGAGAACTTGAAGAAAATCACTGTTCCCGAACACTTTAAATATTCGGTCTCGTTAATTCTTTTTCCACCTATTGTTATTTCATTCGTCTGTCTTCGTTATGTCTGTTTTTCTTAGAATTATCTTTCATGAAATTTGCCTCGGCTGATATTTCACGGAAAGATCCGTTTCAGCTTAGATCAGCACTGATCATTAGCACTAGACTTTTGAGATGTGTGGGGACGTTTGCGAAGATTCTTTGCCTAAATACAGCGATGGTGGGTTAGTGACGCGCAGTTGTTTACCAGAATTTCGGGTTATTTCGCTCGTAAATTATCCCTTCGGGATGTGAGATTGACTGCTGATTGTACCTTTTATGGAGAAAGTTATAGCTGTACGAGTTTCTTTATAAGTGCGTGAATGTATCCCCCGCAGAATGCTTTGAGTAGTCTTGAACAGAGAATCGTGTCAGAATTAAAACCTAAACTTACGTACGAAGTTTGACACAAAATTGATGTGCTCTAATGGTAGTAATTATAGATGAAAGTGATTATTATTACAACAACAACGATAATAATCCCAACCAAAATATTATTTCAACTTAAATGAAAACTTATTTTCAGTCTGTAAGTCGATGAATACCATATCCGTCGAAAATCATTTTTTGAAATAGCCAGATGTAGGTTATGTTCCATTCATTCCTTGGTGCGAGAGTTTCCGAAAAGAAATAGCTTGGAAGACTCGTTTTTCAATGACATGACTGCTCCATGTAGTTAGTTTTCAGATTAAGGAATCACGAATATAAATTCATTATTAATTCATGAATCCAGAAATTGTAATCAAGTTTATAAATTCGGTACAGTAATAAAGAAATACCGATAAAGATAATGATGACCTACGCAGGTCTTCTTAGGAATCAGACCTCACAGCGTTTAGCCTAAGATCCGCAAAACAGAAGAAAGAAAGGTCGAGATAAAAAAAACCTTTATAAATATCTGAACTAAGAGCTATCGAGACCTATCCAGCATCAGGCCAATTATTCAAAACGAGCTTGATGGGGCGTGCTACTTTGTGCTGGAACCCGGCGCTGCCCACCATTTCTCCCTACCTACCTACCCCGGCCCCAACCAGGGCGGACAAATAAGTTTGCAGGAGGAGGGTGGATGTGTCATGTCACCCCTGCCCCCCGATCCCCTACCTACCTACCTACCCCGCCCTCACCAGG
>NC_087204.1:45574709-45602209 GCF_015104395.2 Macrobrachium nipponense
AAGACGAATCACATGCATACCTTATGGTTTGCCATATTTTCCGTGTTTATGTTTATTTTTCATTATATGTCCGTTTTAGTGTATCTCGATTTAGTGAATCCATGAAAAAATAAAGAAATTCGGAAACTTCATAGGTTATATAATTTTCTGGAATGGCATTGTAATTGGTTATATTAAGGTTTACGATAATGTACCCGTTCCATGGAACGATATCTTGAGAGGTGGGTTGAAACATTTTTTGCTTCTCGTGTGTGTGTGTGTGTGTGTGTGTGTGTGTGTGTGGATACGCTTGGATGATTCTAAGGGCTAATGAAGTTTGTTAGTGCATTTTTCTTCTTTTTCTCCTTCTTCCTCAAGTCTCTTTTTAAATCGGTGATCGAGTCGAGGCTTGAGTTTAGAGTACACAGCATTGGCTGGAATTGTTTGCTTGGTCGTTGTTGTATGTTCTTTGAACAAGCTCCCTGATCACCATTTTGGAGAGACTGGGAAGCTTAAGTGATGTTTATTTTATAGGTTATATGATTGTCCAATATATATATATATATATATATATATATATATATATATATATATATATATATATATACTAAATATATACATATATATATATATACAATATATATATATGTATATATATACTTTGTCTTTTTCACCTTAGTAGGGGATAGCTCCAGAGGGTTTAACCTTTAAACGCTCATCAAGTTTTGGGATGAGGTAGCGAGCCCCATGCCCTTTTTTCCACCTTGTACCTAAAACTAGGCACATATCTATATAGGTATATAGATATGTGTATGTGCTGATACGTAGTATTGATGTAATATTCTTCTACAGTCAATAATCTGTTTTACCTGGGAATATAAGCGCTTGCATGACGTGAGGACATTTATATAGGAAAATAATTTAAATAACTTTTTCAAATTGAGTTATTGTTTGTTCATGATATGTTATAGCTTTATCTTTTGGTATAATGTTTGTGTGTGTGTTACCAAACGATTGAAAGCGCCGCCATAAAATTCAAGTCTTTTAGAACGGTGCGGAAATCTTTGAGAGCAACTAACGGGACGCTTTCACTCTTACCATCTCTGAATTAACCCCTGTATGTTGAAGATTGAAAACCGTATTTAATTCCCATAGATCCGATCACACTCTGTATACCTAATCAATATTGACGATTCCATCAGAGATAAGGGTTTTTAGAGGGTGTGTAAATTTGCATAATATGTGAGGTCTTTCGCTGTGATTCCCAGTTGAGACTAATGGAATGAGGTTTTTATCTGCGGTTGACATGGATTAACTTTGATGGATCGGGGGTTGGCTGTCAGACGACCTGATGAGAATGCCCTTCTCTTTTCAATCGTTCTTGGAGGAAAGGGCGATTGATGAATGTGGATAAATTCTATAAATTTCAAGAGTGTGTGCGTGTCAGTTTGTTATCAGCAAAGAATTTGTACTAGGCTTTACTAGGAAAACTAGGTGGATATGCTTTTGGTCTATAAAATGGTATTATATTTCGTTTATTAAAGGAAGAGTAGTTTTGCAAGAAAATAGGTGTACTCGATACTAAATACTCCTATTGTATTGGTTCGTTGGTTCTGTGCACAAACAAAACGTAGATATGAATGAGATATATATCCAAAGAAGTTCTATATGAAATAGAAGAAAGTAAGAAAAACTATCAGACTGCTGTTGTAATTAGAATATTTGTTACCTGTGATGAAGGTTAGAAAGATAATATACGTTTATAGTGAGTTGTTTTCTCCACAAAGGAGTATCTAGCTTTGTGTAGATGTACCAATCTATGTTAGAATGAACAATTAAGCCAATTTCTGACAACTGCTAAGACACTATCAGAATATCGTAAACCAGTTAAGAAAAACCAGCATTAGATAAGAAAATCATTAAAATGAATAAACGTATATTTCGAATGAATGAATGAATAACTACATAACTTTATTGAATTCAGCAATCTTAGTATACTGATGGCAACTGTTGTTTGGTTTTAATGAAAGATTGATTCGTTTCTTCTCAAAAGAGATAAAAAATTGCAGTCGCTCTGTATTTATTGATTGCATCCAGTTCTTGCTGTTATCCTATTCTTCTTGCACCTATTCTTCTGTATCTGAAAGCGTGGTTGATCGTTTCCAAATGTGGAGTGTGTTTGGGACGGGCACAGCGTTAACATGAGAATTAGGATAGTGCGTGGCATTAAGTAGTGGCGAAAAATGATAAAAAACGCAAACATTCGCTGTGTCCAGCCTTTTCGAAAGCAGTTTTAAGTATTAGGGAAAGTGCTTTGTTGTCCAGGATTTCATTTTAGGGGAAAGTGAAGTGTTGTGATCAGCTAGTTGAAAGAACAGTCAATGTAATTAAATTTTATGCTCAACACGTGTCCTGCTTTTTAGCTTGCATGTGTGGGAAGAATTTCACAAACACACATATTATATATGTGTGTATATATATATATATATATATTATATATATATATATATATATATATATATATATATATATATATATATATATATATAATATATGCATGTTTGTGTGCTTGTATAATCATTGCATCTACAATTTGCGTGCATGCACATAAATATATATTTATATTTGTACATGCGCTTATGTCCTTTTATAATTTATGTTCTTACAGCATGCGAATTAGAACTTCATTTTCGGTTTGGCGTGTTCTTGAACATTTCCCGGTGTCCCTTGGGCATCTTACTCCGTTACCTTATGAATCATAGTCACTGATGAATCTCTTCTTGTCCGTGTAAGTCATCGCTTCGTCTCTCTCTCTCTCGTCCAGTGAGTTTTGTTTGTGTTTGTGTCCTTAAAGTTCAGACTATACCAGTGCACTTCCTCTCTCTCTCTCTCTCCTCTCTCTATCTCCTCTCTCTCTCTCTCTCTCTCTCAGTATTATCTCCATTTGTCTTACCGTCTAGTCCGTCTTTTGCATCATGCAATTTCTTTCTTATATCCTAAAGGATTTTTGCTGTGACAGGCTGATCCTTTTTCATGAATAAAAGGGTTGTGGAGGAGAGAAGGAAAATGAGTTTGTGTCTAAGTGAGTGCGTGTGTTTGTTTGTGCCTTTTTGGGCGAGAGGGACCTAAGCTTAAAATTTTGCTTGCCACAAACGGTGGTTGGTTGCTCTGCCATCACTGTAGATCAAGTGATAAAAGGCAAGTTGATCTGAGTTACGATGTAAATGCGAAGATTCATGAATTTCAGCCTTAATCTAAGCGTGGCTTGGCTATCGTAATGTTTAGAGCTTCTATCCTTTACCTAAAGCCAAGCCTGACTTCGCCTTTTAAGACATATTTAATGGTTAATAGGCTTTTAATGTCGTCTTGACCACTAATACCGCCACCACCATCTCCTACACCACCACCACAATATCCTCCTCTTCCCCCTTCTGTGTTGTGATGCCTGATAGTTATAAATCTCTCTCTCTCTCTCTCTCTCTCTCTCTCTCTCTCTCTCTCTCTCTCTCTCTCTCTCTCTCTCTCTTCTTATTTTCTTCCCACTCCGCATCATCATAATCTTCATATCGCCTTACTACCCGGATTTTAGATGAGCCCTTTTGATTTATAGAATAATGTATCTTGCTATTAGAAGCTTTATTACTCCCATTGGACCCAACAAGTACAGTATTAAGTTTTTTGGTTTTCAATATATTTTTTATCTGATTATATTTATTCATTTTTCAGGTTATTTTCATTGTGACAAGTTCCTATACCTTTATAAAGCAGGTCAAACATATGTTTTCCTATTTGAATCACTGCTATGGTTTCACTTGGTTTTTAAATACTACATTACTCTTACCAGCTTACATACATCTGTTTCCCATCGGAAGGAGTAACGCAAAAAAGTATCACACTGTAACTTTTCATTCTTACGTGATGTTCTTCTACTTAGTCTTGGTTCGGCCTAACTTTGCTGTTTTCCCATTTGCTGTGCACCTACAGACATAGCTTCCACTCACCTCTCTCTCTCTCTCTCTCTCTCTCTCTCTCTCTCTCTCTCTCTCTCTCTCTCTCTCTATATATATATATATATATATATATATATATATATATATATATATATATATATATATATTATATATATATATACATTCACACACACACACACACACACACACACACACACACACACACATATATATATATATATATATATATATATATATATATATATATATAAGAGTGTGCTTGCGCGCACTGCATGGTTAAGGGCAATGACAGGAGAATAAGGTACATTCCTTGATAATCCATTATGGGCTCGGGTCTTACACGGTCCTATCTGGACCGTGGGGTCTTATAACTTCATCCTGAGTACTTTCTGCGGGTAAGAAAGGTTAAGTCAGGAGACAATGGCTTAGAGGAAAAGTGGGCATAAATACACACACACACACACACAGTTGTTGAAGACTGATAAATACAACTGATTTAATTGTTCCTTAACTTTTGTCAACACAAACTGTAAGCTGTTGATAGGATTAGTAATATTAATGGTCACACTAGTCGTTTTTCGGTTACGTAAACGGATGTTTCATTTTAGCACGTATAATGTTTTACATGGTTTGTATTATATACACAGCTTCTTGTAATGATGTGAGTTTTTCCTAATTATTGAACCCGGTTCAGAGCTAGAGCCAGCGCATTAACCGGTCCTTCTCCGGGTCTAGATTGGGATATCTCAGTCCCCATCCATTAACGGAGTGGACAGGTTCACTCGCCGTGATTGAATTGGGTTGTTCCTCACATAAAATAATGTTCCATGATGTATTTTGTTATGGTGATCAGCTTATCAGTGTTGGGTTTCGTTTGCTAGGCATTTTTACGGTTATAGTGGTTCTTTGTAGAATGTTTGATTTTTTTTTATATAGTGTCTACCATAAACGTGATAGCAGTAATGTATGAGAATTCTATAGGCAACATTTGGGTCTCAAACTCGCCAAAGAAAGTATTCCATGAAGGAGAGACTCGTGTGTTCCTTATAATTCCAAGTCTGGTGGTAACTTCTTGCTGTCATAAAAACAACATCCGACCAGTCAACAAATGATGATAACTTCTCGTTGCCATTAAAAAAAATAAGCACGGGATGATAGCATTTTGTTGCTTTCTAACCAGTATCAGCAGGTGATGGTGATATTTTGTTGCCATCAAACCAACATTAGCAATTGATGGTAATATTTTTTTCCCATCAAACCAATATCAGCAATTGAAGGTAATACCGGCAGATGGTAATATTTTAATGAGATCAAACCAATATCAGCAATTGATGGTAATATTTTGTTGCCTTCAAACCAATACCAGCAGGTGATGGTCATATTTTGTTGCCATCAAATTATTATTTAGTGTTTAAAATTTGCTTGATAGCATATCTAATTTTTTAAAACAGTTGATAGTTGCCTTTTATTCAGTCTTATGTTTCCAAGTTGTCTGTGGTTACATCATAAATTTTTAATCACAAACATGTTACTTGAAAGTCTGCATTGGCTCAAATTCTTTGGTTAGACTCTTGTTTTAAACCTGTATTAAAATAAGTTGCACTCGCACGTATACTGGTGGATTAATGAGTATTTACAGATACTTGTAACTGTATTATACCGTACGATTCTCTGTCATGGTGGAATATGTATGGATAGCTTTTCGGGTATGCGATGCATTGTCCGCTCTCTGACTTGTTGCGTGCTGAACATCCCATACATCCCCGTTGACCTTAACTCCACTCCTTCCTTAGCTAATTGTTTTCTCTCTCTCTCTCTCTCTCTCTCTCTCTCTCTCTCTCTCTCTCTCTCTCTCTCACGTATTTTTTGAGGATTTATGGAGTGTGGGTGGTTTTGAAGCATCTCGTGGTATTTGCTATTTTCTTCTTCTTCTTCTTCTTCTCTTCTTCTTCCTCTTCACGCGTTGGTGGTATTCGGGCGGTCTTGGCATGGAGACACGTCGGCGTCGTAGTTGTATTCTTAGTGTTTGTTTTCTTTGACGGGGGAAGCGTTTGTTTAAGGAAATATTAGAAGGTATTCTTCGTTGCTTGAGTATGAATACGATTTTCAAGAGTTTTTTAAACTTTGAAAATGAATTTTAGCCTTTCAAATGATTTTTTTAGTCGGGAATTTTGTTGCGAAGAGAAGATTTCATATCCGGCGATCAATGTGCTAGGAGTGAATAAAAGCTGCTTATTTAAATAGACAGTTCAAAGCAAATAGACTGGCTATGTAAACTCTGAAGATTGTTATGATGTACAGTCACAAAATTTTCAGTAACGATTGGACAGTAATAAAAATCTTGCGGTCTACAGAAGGAATTGGCTTTTTCGATTATCGGAAGTTTCCGTAATTGTAAGGTATTTTTTAGTGTATTTTCCACATTTATCTGATGTTTTTTTTTCCGGAGACTAATCAAAGTTTGTAATTTTAGGGCGCCAGTCCAGATTGTTGGTCCCCAAATGTTTTTTGGGGAATTTTTTATCATTATTTTTCCGTCTCAAAATAATTTTATTCCTGTATTAGTCGAAAGTTCAGTAACCAAAGCGCATGATACTTGGCTTGTTATATGGGATCAAAACCCTTATAGGTTTAAAAGCTGAAGTCACCTGCCGGTGGCATTACCTAGTCGCCATTTTGGGCTTAATGTAGAAAGTTCAAATGGCCATAGCTTTGACTGCTTTCAATAATGACTTCCGTGTTGCTGAAGTGGATACCTTTCATCAATACGCAAAGTTTGCACATATCGGAATTTGGGTGTGTCGTGTGACCAGGCGACCATCTTGGCTAGGTTTTGAATCCTGTAAATATCTCAGGAAACGCTGAACGAATCGGTTTGAAATTTGGCAGACATGTTCACTCGGCCACGGGTTTCAGAAACTGCACCTGGGATTCAGTCGATATATAGTATACGCTTCAGGTAGCAGCCTACCGGTGAAATGTTACAAAGAAGGAACCCAGACTCTCGAAACCAACAATTACTGTGACTTTGACCCTGAAAACAGTTGACCACTTTTGAGTCGGTTATGTGACCTTTGAACGGACTCGAAGCGCTTTAGGCCCAAATGAGATTGCGTTAAGTCATGATTTTGCACATCCCAGAAGGTAATGGATTGGGAGTCTGGACATCATGTAGGATTATACAAAATTGGGAGTCATGCAGAACCATATGCACGACTTCCGGTAATAATTCGTTTTACTGGTCGCCATTTTGGATTTTTGTTTTTAAGTTTCAAGGTCGAGCAACAACAAACCTAGTCATTTGGATCTTAGCCTTATGGCCGTTGTCAAACTGTTATTATTATTATTAATTATTATTATTATTATTATTATTATTATTATTATTATTATTATTATTATTATTAAAACGTACGGTTTTACATATAGCCTGTTTCTTTATCATTCCTGAAAGACAATGTTAGCACCACTGGCATTCAATGCATTACCACCATAAGACAATACTCTTTGTACTTTAATAATTTATTTATTTCTAGTAACTGACCTTTTTTTTCTGTATTTCCTATCTCCTGTTGTTTCTTTCCAATGAACGCCATATTCTTTGGAAGCTTAAATTTCGAGTTAATGGCCCCTGGGGGCTTGTTCAATATGAATAGGGTTCATCTTAGAAGATAAAGTTTTATTCGGCGACTTACCAGTTTTTAAATGTTTGGCTGTGAAGGTCTGTCTAATTGGCCTCCAGAGAAACACAGGACTGGTGGTGGTAGCAGTCCGTCTGATTTATTGGACAATCAGTGGAATCAGTGTTAACTATTAAAATTTGATGGAACTGTACTTTAGCGAATATTTCTGCTTGGTTAATGTTCAAAACCTTCATAGTTTTCACGATAACAAGATATTCACAAATGTCCCTCTGAAGTTTCAGTCTGATGGGCGTGTAGAGAACTTGAAATTGTATATTAGTATGCAGAAATGAGGATGAATCATCGTACAGAAAGCCTATATATAGCATCAGGCTCCCTCTTCGATTATGTAGATGTATATATATGTATATGTATGTGTATATATATATATATATATATATATATATATATATATATATATATATATATATATATATATATCATACATACACACACACATACATACTGTGAAACACGTTCACGTGTACATTTCACAAACAAATCAGTGGGCTGAACACCACTGCGCTCTGCACAATTCATCCCTACCTTTTGGCCCCCATAATTGTATGAGGCCTCTTCTTGCCTTCCTCTCCTCTTCCCTCCTAACAGGACTGACACACTCATATCGCTTACAGTTCGGCCTCCATTCTTTCCACGTGACTAAACCATCTTAAAACACTGCTATCCAATCCTTCTAGTCGCGATAATCACTTTACCACTGCACTGTATAGCTACATTTCCTTTCATCTCTTCCAAAGCCACGTACACTTCGTAGCAGCTTCAACAACTTTTCATTTATTGACATTCACTTCTATAAGTGAACTTACACGTAAAAATAAAGCTGCTGATATTGTATAAATTCTCTACGTATTTGGTTCTACACTGACTCAGCAGGTTAAAGATGAATGTGCCTGCAGCATTCGTCATGTATTTCTTTGGAGCCAACAGCTATTATTGAAAACAGGTTGTTGGTGAAATAAATATTTACGTGTTTATATTCAAGTGAATGAAATCATCCATGAATGGAATGACAATGTTTGCGAATGGAATAACCAATGTTTTTTGGATGACTGTAGAATCAGGACAACGAAGAAAATTTGGGGACTGGTAAACGAGAGTAAGCGTTGATAAGAGGAGAACGTTTAAAATCAACGCCATTAAGATGATATTGGGAAAAGGTGGTATCTAGAATGTTAGAGAGACGAATATCAAAAGGAAAGGAAGCGTTTGACGTAGGCAGGTATTTTGGAGTTAATGTTTCGGATGATGAACAACGAATAAGAGTAGTGGTGAATCATAGAAACTGGAGAAACGCTGGAGTGTTAAAAGGAAACAAAAATCCAGGATGTTCAAGATCGTGGAACATAGCGTGAATGACCGGGTACGCTTACCGTTTTCACCGTCTTCTTGACGAGCATTAAGTGTAATTATAAAAATAGGAGGTATTTTTCTCCGAGGAACTATTCATTTTAAGAAACTGAGAAGTGAAGTGGTCATTGTAGATATTAGAAATACATTTATCTGACAAGTGTAGCTAGTAGATTTTATATATATATATATATATATATAATATATATATATATATATATATATATGTGTGTGTGTGTGTGTGTGTGTGTGTGTGTGTGTATGTGTGTGTATACATGTATATAGTCTGCAAGCACTGCTAGTATTGCTACAAACTACAAATGCTGTCAGGTATAAAAGCGCTTGTAGTAAGGGAGAGAGGTTCTTCACCGGCTCTAGATTATCACTTTTTTTTTTTCTGGCGTGTGAGGAAGAAGAATCCAAATTAGCAATGTCACTGAGCATTAATCCAGTCTAGTAGAAAGACGGACTATTGTGAGAATATTTTTTTCCTTTGCGGAAATAGAGAGAAAAAAATGAACCCTAGGGTGTTCAATTTGTGCTATCACCGTTGTGGAAGGAGCCGGCCTTTGCTATGTAGTGGTTAGTTGCAGAGTGACGGAGCTTCCTCCCGGCTGTATGAACGGGTCATTTGTCTCTTGTCTCTGCTGTCTGTGTCTTGTCATGGATATTGTCTTCTATTTTGGAGGTTTGATTTCGTCTCGTCAAATGGGAGGTTGCGGTGATGAGGTGGCGGATGATACCGGTGCTCCCCCTTGTGAGACATGACCTTTGTGAGCATTGCGCTGGTACCGAGATGGTATTATAATACGGCATGAGGTAAAAACCCAGGTTGAAGCTTAGAAGAATATCGTCGTGCTTGCATTCTTCGGTCATGTGATTTTTTATGGCTACATCTGGAATTTTTTGTATCAGTCTATTTGGGAGAGACAAGTGGGCGGTGTGAAGTTGGAGTGCTTGAATATACGGTACGAGTCACCACTGCTTAACAACGCATCGCTTGTTATATTGTGATGCACGTATTCTGTGAGGTCTTAATTAAGTGCATCCAAATTTAGTCCATTGCCAGGCCGGTGTTCATGCTGTTGTGCCTCCTAGAAATTTGTTTTATGCTGATTTTTAGTTTTTATTTATTTATTTATTTTAGAAAATAAGCTGGAAATTACATATTAAGTTTCTTATGTTTCTGACGTCACCATTTGCTATAGAAAGCAACTGTAGCCTCTTTAGAAAAGGCCTCTGAAAGAAAAGACCTTCTCATTAGGGCGAACTGTGTCGGTTTTCTCTGGAAGGTCTGGACTAATAAACAATGATCCATTGAATGGCGATTGTTTAGAGAGAGAGCGAAACGTGCTTTCGAGGATGATAAACAAAATATACATTGCCAATTAGCAATTCTGCTTGCACGGGCACGCACGTCTGCTCCGGTTACATATGCATGCCCACGATTGTGCGATGCCCAGCTACAAAAGGTAATGCAAACTTCTGATTTATTCTTCCTCTTCTTCTCCTTCTTTTTTCTTCTCCTTCCTCTTCCAGGTCGTTCACACATACAAGAAGAAAAAAAAAAATAGAAGAAAGAAACCTGCGGCACGTCCTTGCGTCAAGACGTGCATATCTCCGGCTTTCAGCTGCGATACATAAATGTTTATGTTTTTAGACACTGAAACGTTACTATTTTTTACAAGGGCAGAGATTAACGTGTCCGCTGCATCTTATAGTATACATTGTAACGTGTGTTTTTTGTTTGATTGTGGAACAAAAAATGGAAGTGACTAATGATAGTAAACTCATAATCTATCTGTCTCTGTAATACACACACACACACACACACACACACACACAACCACACACACAACACACACATATATATATATATATATATATATATATATATATATATATATATATATATATATATATTCACAAATATTAAGCCACAAACATCGTTTAATACGAAATTCATTATACCTAGGGAATTCCAGGACATAGTAGATTCGATATTGAACGATATTTATGACTTAATATTGGTGAATATGAAGAATAACGTCAAAAATTATGTGTCAAATACACACACAACACACACACACACACACACACACTATATGTCTGCATGCTTGTGTGAAGAGATATAGATAGAGATTTGTGTGGGTAATTATACTTACGTTGTTATAATCAAGATTTTAATGGTCACAAATTTTGATAAAGTTGCTGAACATTAGCGTAAGTGAGCACCAGGTGGCCAGCAAAGAACATAATTAAGAAGCCGCTTCATTCTTCTTTCTTCATAGTATATTTTAATTTTCGTAGATTTATTTGATCTCTCTTTGACTTCTTAGTCATTATTGTTCCATTGGGCGGTGTTGCATCAGCAGCAGTGCTGATGTTACCTACGAGTGTTTTGTGTGCAATCCGCTACATTTAATTGTGCAGTATTCGTCATTGAATGCCATAAGGGTTGAACTTTGATGTACTTTAGAATAATGATTCTGCGAGGTGTGTAATGATTTCTAAAATTTTATTTATATAAAGAATTACCCAGCAGTCATATCTTAGGTCGATTGCAATGTAGAAAATAAGTAATATTTTCCTCTTTGCGTCTACTCTTTCCTTTCATCGAAAACTGCATTGTAATATGGGTCGTCGTGCATGGTACATTTAGCACCTAATTTTATTGTGGGTGATGACGATGAAGGTGCTTATAAAGCCAGATGATGGATGGCGTCGATAACAAAAGCTCCTTATACGAACGCCCGTCGTCCGATCATAATAGAGATCCAGCGGCCGTATCATCGCTTGGCGTTGGTGATGGAGGTGGTCCTTGGACGGCGTTCATAACTGTTTTGAATTAATAGAGCGAGGGAGGAGTGAAAGAGAGAAAGATAAGTAAAATCCCTAGGAGACTTGGAGCATGTCAAAAAGCGAAGTGTGGAGCATGTTTCATAAGCCTTGATTTTGGAGAAATTTTAAAAGGAGAGTGTCTCGAACATTTAGTGGTGAACAAATTTTGAACCTTTTTCCTGTTTGTACGACGTTTTGAGCACTTCAGAAGGAACGAGCAAAGAGAACTTTAAAATTGGGGCTCCCTAAGCATGTACTAACGAACAAGTATAGAGCATTTTCCCGGGACGCAAATTTTAGAGTATTTCGCAGTAAGTTTGGAGGATTTTGAAATAAAGAAATGCCGCCGGCATTTACGAACAAGTGAGTCTGTTGTATTTTCCAGGGGCCAGAATAATGGAAAGCTTCAGAAGTCCGTTTTTAAGGTTTTCGAAAAGTAATCTATTAGGCGTTTTCTAACGAATAATTCTGAAGAATTTTCCAGAAGCGCGTCTCCAAGCATGAAAAAAATATACGATTCATTAGTATTCGCAGTGGACACGCTGGCTGTTGCTTTTAATTAGTGCAGGGATATAATTATTGGAAATGGTGTTAATTCAGACTTTTGTCGGATTCTTATCTCCCGACGCATCGAATTGTTTTGCAAAATAGGAGCATGATAGGTCCATTAATGTAATTCTATGTTTGCAACGTAAGTTCTTTTAGTAGATTATTCTCTCTCTCTCTCTCTCTCTCTCTCTCTCTCTCTCTCTCTCTCTCTCTCTCTCTCTCATTAACTTGGTACTAGCAATCAGGTTCTGGGTTCGCCGTTTCCATCCTTACGAGTGAAGCTTGATAGAATAATGCAGTTCTCTGAATTAAATTTTGTATTTTTTTTTCTTTCGTCATTCAAGAGAAATATAAATACTTCTTTGTTAGAATTTGCCTATCTCACTCTATGCAACGATTGTTCAGACGATTACCTATTTATTTTCTTGCGTACCTATTTTGTTGCTTCACAGGCTCTGACTGTTGTTTCTGCAAAATCTGTTTTTGAAAAGGCAACCCATTTGTAAAAATGTGGCTGTTAAATGCTTACATCCATCTTTGTGAAATAACTTGCGGTTGGGGAGGGCACACTGCAGACCCCTTAGGAACCTGAACGAACGATTTGCCGTGTGTACCAAATTGTGCTTATTATTCCATCACTATGAGCATGATAGTGATGGATGGTAGATGAACTGCCAAACTAATCCCGTGCATTCTCTCTCTCTCTCTCTCTCTCTCTCTCTCTCTCTCTCTCTCTCTTATTCTGTTATGCTGTGGGTGCCAGAGAGGGTGTATGGAACGTCTACCTCTTTGCTTCTAACAGCCCCCCCACCCTCCCCCCTCCCCCTTCCCCTTCCCCCCTCCACACGCAAGAGAGGTCCTCCACCTAACCATGACCGTTTCTCGCCGACGAGTATATTGCGAACGATAGCTAATTTTTCTTACACCCACTTATTTGAAATAGTGTTAACGATACAATCGGAAATTCTCGCACAGTCATGCTCCATTTACCTTCCGTTGTCAGCGTTTTGCTAGTGCATCCCAAAAGCTGAAGACGTTTCGAAGGATTTTCGCTCAGTTACGTTGCTGGACTTTCCGATACGCAGATTTTCTCCCTCACTGTAAAGTACAGCGTTTTCAGTGTTTTGAAAGGACTCGTTTGATTTCTTCCAGAGAAAAAAAAATCGCGAAAAGGAAGTAGTTTATATCCTCATAAAAATAATGGTCTGGTAAACCAACTTGCAACAATACTTGGTAGAATTGCTTACCATTCATCTTCTTTGCTTGACTTTAGAAATATTTATCTTTTGGACGCAAATTAAAGAAATGTCTTAATAAAAACTTGTTGTAACCTGAGGGCTGAAGTCTCTAATTATGTTAGAAGAATGATGGGCTCCACCAAAGAGAAAATGATTTATGAATTGAGGAATTATTTAATACTCTTTGAAGTGGTTACAAGATCAAATGGAAGGAAGGGAAAATACTTTGGATGGAATTATTCCCCGAGCTTTATAATAATGACGATGATGATACTTCAACCACAGGATGCGAGAGTAATTAGAAACCTTCAAGCTGTTTAAACATTCCTGATTTTGGTGATGTTTTTCTTTTCTCGTATCACCGTGGTTTTGCAGACTACCTCCTAAAGCACCTTGATTTCTATGCCTGCCTTTCGATTTTCCACTTTTCAACACTTTCAGTTCTCTTTCAAAGCTGGTTCATTGTAATTGAATGTAATAGATCTTAAGGGAAACCTTCATTACCAGTATTACTTTTGGTATAAGTTTTCTATGCTTAACTGTAAATGTTCGTTATTATTATTATATTGTATATGTAAGACCAACCGGAGGTCAGTTTAAGAAACAGGTTTGGTAGCAAAGCTTATTGCCATTATTATTTACCTTAACAGCAGATAGAGCGATGAATATCATTGACAATAGTTATTGCAATATTATTTTTCGTAATGTGTCTAGTGATTGATATTCTTAGTATATTAATAATAATAACTGTACTTGTTATGATGTGATATTGCCTGATTGTGAGTTGACGTTTTTAAAGGCTGACTTCTTAAGGGTGGATATAAATGTAGCAGACTTGCCAGTGATGACACGGCAAATGAATTTCCTGGTTATGTTTGTTTTATGGAGACGTTTGCGAAAATCGTGACCAACTTGGGTAAATGATTGTAATGAATAGGTTTGTGGAAGGTCTACCATTTGCACGATTTAGCAGAGCATATTATGATGTATGCTGTCGTAAACTTGAGTAGCAATGTGAAGGAAGTACTTAGTTGTTAAACTCATTATTTTACTTCTTATTTTACATTTTTTGTGCGTGGCATTTTTAACTGGTTTTATGTCTGCTTTTATTGTTACAAGTGTTACCACTATTTTTCTGATTATTTTGAATTGATTTAATATATAGTATGGTCATTCTTGTAAACAGTTCGAGGGAAATTGGTTTTCAAATTTTCAGTAGTTATCATTTAATGAAGATATATGTGCTTTATTTTCGACGTTATGAAATGACAGAAGTAAATGTCATAAGAGTTTAGCGTTATTTTGTTCCCTTTTCTAAAGGAACTGCATTTTTGTATGAGATTGAATCAGCGACTCGAATCTGCAGTGGAAGAGATCACAGAATTTCATGTTAAAAGTATTTAGGTGGGAGCGACCACTGGGCTTAATACTAGATTATATGTGTCACTGACGCATCAGCATGGCAAGAAAAGCTGAGTTATGATCCTAATTGGATCAGAAGTGTTAACGATGACGACTACTACAAGAGTCTGTCTTGCCTTCCTCGTACTTGTTATAATGGCATTTTACGCACTATGTGATTTTGTTTAAATAAGTGCAGAACACATTTGATTAATTGTTTAGAACCCCTTGGCTGTTCGAATTGTGAATCGGGGAATCTTGTCTTCTCAAATACTACTTGACCATAGGTACTCTTACACATTTTTTTTTCACGAATTTGCCTTTCCTGTATTGGGAGAGGGACATATAATGCATTACATGTCCCCCAAAGCCTTGTCTCATGTGACCAAAAATCTAAACTTTAAACAAAAAAAGTATAATTATAGACATCTTATCGCCCACAGCCGAATAATAAAATGCAAATGTAAGCATCGCTTCTCATATTAATTTGGGGTAAGAGAATATTATCATCATTTAATATTACGAAGTCAGATGTTCAGTAAGTTAGTGATCCATTAAGTGCTGATCTTATGATTTAAGCGTTCTTTTATCTGAATAAATTTTCTCGCCGTTTGTCAAGCAACGCTACATAATTAAGAATATTTTATGTTCTTGATGATTAAACGGTTGGACGGGAATATCTTCATGAGCAAATAGCATGGGTGAGTCCTTCTCAGGTGCAGCCGTTGCGAATCTCTTTGACAGCTAACTGGCTTTTAAAAAGAAAATATCCTCCCTGTAAACAATAGAATAGTAAATGTTTTGAAACTGTATAGCGCCGAACGATTCCTTTGGAATTTTATGAGTAGTCTTTGGATTTAGCTTAGCTTAGTAACTTCTTTTCTTTTACTGTATATTACTTTCTTCATTTCGTTTTTCCTTCTCTCATTAGAAGAAAACCAAACAAATACTCAGGAATTTGGTCCAGAGCGAATTTTTCATGAGGTTTTTCATGTTGAGGCTGATCTTTAATCTACAGTGGAAGCGACTTTTAATTTTTTATGAAGTCCTTTTTGCAATGATTATGTTCACTGAAACAGAACATAAAGTTAGGTGAACTTGAATTACCTTGAATACATTGTATAGAACTGGGAAATGTATAGATATGTAATGGAAAATGTACAGATCCCTTAGTTTTTTTATATTTACACAACTATGTGTTATACAGAATATTAAAGTAAGTGGATACTTTTCTTACCACATTATATATGAATTCATAACAGAACTATATGAATTATAAATGAGTAGTTGCCTCTGTTTATTTTTAAATAGCTTGAAAATAAATTACCAATTCTTTTGCCATTGTGTACATTCAGGAACAGTTTAAAATTGATGTAGCTACAATGCTAGTATGTACGAGTATTATCTGCAGAACCAAGATAAACGCTTCTATCATTCCTATTATGTAATTTATACAAACTTTAAAATACTTGAAGTATATTGCATTGAATGTACACTCGCACATATATCTATCGATCCATCCATACACACATGTGTTCGTGAGTGTGTGTGTGTGTGTGTGTGTGTGTAATGCGAACTTACCTTTGAAAAACCCAAACATTATTTCTACCCGTATTATGCAAGTGGTTGCGGATACTGTCGGGGTATCCACGTGTTCCATACAAATGCATCAGCCCAAAACACTAATTCGATTACTGGAATGAATGATAAGCCTCTTAGCGGTAGCCACGTGGTTATTTTTTTTCCTTGTCATCCCTTAGACCCACAAAGAGCGATTACCCAAGAGATGTCACTTGGTAGGCTGACCTCAAATTCCCAAAAGGAGCCGATGGAAACAGTAATATATACAGAAGGATAAACTGTCAGATTCAGATTAGACTTCTGTTAGTGAGAGCTGAATTGAAAATGATATCAGTCGTTCTGTATTGCCTGCTTTATTTGTCTTTTCGGTCCTTCCTGAAATCTCTCTCTCTCTCTCTCTCTCTCTCTCTCTCTCTCTCTCTCTCTCTCTCTCTCTCTCTCTCTTCTGGTAAGATACGTTTTATTTACTGCATAAATTTTTGTTCGAGAACTTCATATGAGTTTTAGTAGGGAATCGAATTGTTGAATGCTTTTGCTAAGTTTGATCAAAGTATAAATTCTGCATAAGTGCAATCTTTTTTCCTGCTAGTGCTGTAATAACGCAGAATGTTTCAGCGGGTTCAGTTAAGCGTTGTATCCGTTTATGAAATATATATACATGGTTTGAAAAGAGACGGCTCCATCACACTTCCGCATCGACCTGAATACCTTTGTTATTATAGGGAATTGGCCCTGGATACAGTACGTGTAATTGGATAAAAGTCTGGGGTAATGTGTCTCTGTTGTTCAGAAAGACATTCAGCTTACCATGTTTTATTTGTCTATTTTTTCGTTTTTTCAGTCTTGTTTGTCACCTAAACAGTAGTTAAAATTTTTCTTAAAAAATCGCTTAGTTCTGTGTGTGTGTGTGTGTGTGTATATATATATATATATGTGTGTGTGTGTGTGTGTATCTATATTATATATATACTCCATATATATACTAGTGTGTGTGTATGTTTGTCTCACGAAAAGAGAAAATGAACTTGACTTCTTGCCTCCCACGAATCTTTGGTAATGTTAGTATTTCTCTGTATAACTGCAGTTAACAGGTCGATTGGTCGAATAATTGAATGATCCTTTATCAAGAAAACTAGAGAAGGGAATGTTTTTACCAAGTTATGTATTTTGGTTCCAAAGATACACGTTTTTATCTCCTCTTCGGCGACAGCAGAATCGAAGAGTGAGTTTCTCTGTTCTGTTAATTGTTTTCTTGATCGATTTGCATCATGACCTTACGATTTTGATAAGAAATGACCACCCACTTTGCTACAGAAATTGAAAATGTGGCTGCCCCAGTCTTTGCTTTAACGCGCGTTTTTCCTTTTTATTTCCAATACATTGCATCCATATAAACCACCTAGCTTTGTTCTGTCTAAGCCCATCAGAGATAAGTTTTCTCGTCTGATCAGTATGCAAAATACCTTGGGAATATGTTGTGGGAATACCTGCTTTAGAACTTTACAGTTGTTGTTAATTTTTTCTTCTGTTTCCCATTGTTCAGGAAATTAGTTTATATCTTTTGACATTTGATCATGTTTTCCTAAACTGGTAGGTTTTTCACAAGTCATGGACATCGGTATAATACTGAGTGTTGTTTTTTTTTATATAGTTACGTTTGCTTGAATATTTGTAAACTACTGCTTCCTGGTTAATCACAGATTACGTCGGGTGAGGAGTTTGTTAATTAGGAATCTAAATGAAACAAGACGACGTGGTTTTCAGACTCTTTGAACGTTGGCTGTTGAACCTACGTGGGTGCGACAGGGAAACGCCTTAGTGGGTGTTGGTGAGACATTAGCGTCACGGCAACATCCTTATCCATTCTGCAAGAGGAAAGAGAGGTCATTAACTCTCTCTCTCTCTCTCTCTGGTTATTGACAATTGATGGAGTACATTAGCATACCTCAGTAATCTCTTATAATTAGTAGCTTCTAACATAGAATCTGTTACGCCCAAAAGTTGAAATACTATGCGTTTGGTTTGCATTAATGGTTGATTTCAGTACTTTAAACTTATTTTAATGATAAACAGTTCCATCATTTTCAGTTTCAACAAAGTAATGAGTTCTTGTGGGGGAAATGCGAGAAAACAATTGACAATGTTGTAATGTTAGTATGTAGTGTATCGTGGCTGTACATTTAAGGCTAAGTCTTTTTTAAGATATGTATCTACTGTATTGTGGCAGTGACGCTCATAAAGATATGTTTTCACTCTTCTGTATATGTTAGCAGAACATCTCAGAACTGGTTAATGAATTTGGATGGACAAGGGTGGAAATGATTGGGCGACCTCTTCCAGAAGACAAACTTGTTAACGTGGATGATGACTTGACAATTTGTCGCTTTGGGAAACCACTCGTTTTTTATTAACCTTTAAAAGAGCAAAATAAAAATATCAGATACGGCAAGTCCACACATAGATTCAGTAACCAGTTTTAATGATACCTTTTTTAGTGAAGTCTAATGGACGTATGGTTCATTTAGGTAAGATGATTCGTGATCAGAAGGTAAGTAGTGATCATAAGTGTAAATGCGAAAAACTTATGCTTTTTACGCATTGAATGAGTTAAACTTTGAAATGAGTTAAACTTTGTGATCGATAAAAGATGGCGGGTTTGTCTCGTTCTTTGATCTCCTGAAGTACGACATTTTATATTTTACTTTTAATAGTTCTCAGAATAGCACCTACTCTTCCTCATGCTTTGTTCTCTCTCAAAGAAGCTCTGCTGTACTAACACTAGGAGAGCGTTTGCGGTACACTGAATTAACGATATCAATACGACTCATCCTATTATAAGAGAAGTAAGTACCTTCATGCGCAACGTAACTCCAGAGGTTTCCGTGGCTGTAAATTCCTTTTCACGTGCAGTATGGGGGAAAGAGAAAAGGAACGCGGAATTCGGTGGATGTATGGGATAGCCTGGGGTGCTGAATTGTTTAAATGGGGATCGTGTAGTCTGGTAGTTAAGCGGAGTTTAATAGCAGCGTCAGCTTCCGCCTCAGGTGAACAGCAACTCTTTGTGGCCACGAAGGTCGCCCTCGCATCTCTTAAGTGCTCTTGACTTTTGCAGCTCCTAATGGCAAAGGATCAGGTCATCTGGATGACGTTTTTGGGGAAGAATGTTCCTGGTATAGCAGAAAAAGATCCCTTACACATACACCATATATATATATATATATATATATATATATATATATATATATATATATATATATGTGTGTGTGGTGTGTGTGTGTGTGTGTGTGTGTGTGTGTGTGTGTGTACGTATGCATTTTGTATATATAAACTTTTTTCAAATACTGTACTACCGTTAAAAATGCACTTAATTAGAACACTTGTTTGGCATTTATGCGGTATATAGTATAAAACAGTCTACCTATGTAATGTATATATATTACAGTATATGTCCTTCAAGCATTGAATTACGCTTCCTGGAAGCTTTACCTGGAATTCGGACTGAAATTTATTCCGTTTTTAACTTGAACAGTTCGGAAAGTTAAGCTCATATGGTGCGTCATTCCGGGAAATAGTAAGATTAAATTTTTCCACCTCACATATAGATATATGATTTACTAATAGAAGTTATCTAAATGGAAATGTAATTCTGAATTTTAGTGATTTATTGAACTTCCTCTTCATTAGCTTATCATCAATAAATATCCCGTTGAAAGCATATAGTAATTCGTTAGTCATTTTGATTATTGATTATACATATATCTGGTGAGTGTTACCAGTATTGTATTTATATGTTTATATACATTTATATATATTATATATATAGTATATTATATATATATATATAATATACTATATATAATATATATAAATGCATCATAGGCATACTGAAAATTTATATATTATATATACGATATAATATACTATATATAATATATATAAATGCATCATCGGCATACTGAAAATTTTTGTTTTCCAGGCCAACAACCATGCCACTTGTATACACCAAACAACAGTGGCCCAAGAACACTTCCATGTGGAACTCCAGACACAATGGGTCTTGGTTCACTAAAGATCCCATCCACAGCAACTCACTGCTGCCTACCTGTCACTGTATGTTAACATAAAAATCTATAGAATCTACTAAATTTGGGAGAAAACACGCTTGAAACTTTTTTAAAAAAGAAAGAGAATAAACCACCAGGGTCTTCTCCACCTCAGCTATCAAAACTATCTAGATTTTTCTTAACATCCCTGGGGAAAAGAGCAAATTTTGAAATACATACATACACTATATATTATATATACATATATATACATACACATACATACATACATGCATAAATACATACATACAGATACATATATGCGTATATATACATGTGTTCGTATAATATGTAATGTTTGTGTATTGTGCATATAGGTAAATGCACACGTTACTCATTCTTTTCTCAAATGTATTAAACAAAAAAATGCAAGATGCTATTATGTGATAATGAAAAGAAATGTGAGACATACAGAATGAGAATGCATTGTGCGTATGTTGAGTTTCATTAAGAGTTATAAGCAATGAAGTCTGCTGCTATCAGAGAAAAATATTACTTTTATTTCTGGCATGTTTCGATGCTACTCGATGAACACGAACTTTTACTCTAATTTGATAGTCTCCATCAGTAAACAGCTAACTAAAAACAATTATTGTTTTATAAATTGAATCTTTCTTTGAAGCAGTTTTTTATTATTATTATTATTATTATTATTATTATTATTATATTATTATTATTATTATTATTATTTTTTTTAAAGATTGTGTGTGTTTCTGTGTGTCTGTGTATAACGGAACGTATATCCTGACAAAGGTGCAATGTCAGGAAAGTTTTCAGTCTACTTTTCATCGATATCGCATTCCTTCCATCTAACTGTTCCTCTTGGCCATGCTTGAACAGATCAAAACCGAACACCTGCTCAGTCTTTTGTAAGAGAATCTTGCGTGGCTAGAAATTTGCTTCCCGTTCAAAGTTTTATTTTATTTTTCTCTATTTATTGGAACGTATATACGTATATATTCATTTGTTTCCAGTGTATTGTAGATTGGTAATCATAGTGTCACCTAACGCAGATTTCGTCTTGGGTGGTCATTCCTTTAGGCAGTCACTGTGTCATACGAATTTTGATTACTCGAAGGACCACACGTTTTTTTTTCATTGATTTCGATTCGTTTTTCTTTATTGTAATTGTATCGTTTTATGTTTCAAGGATTTATTTTCAGAGATTCGTATTAAAATAAACGTAAAAAAGAAGTATTTATCCATGAAATTCCGCATTTTTCTGTTTGTTTATTTTATTCCCGCGTTGGCAATCTCGCCTCCCTGGAAAGGGTCGGGGTTTCTGGAAGCAATGATCCGGAACGGCCGATGGAGGACCACATCCATAACAAACTGATGCTGCATCTTTGGTTGGGCTGCAGGTGGAGAGAGAGAGAGAGACGATTTCGGAGAGAGAGAGAGAGAGAGAGAGAGAGAGAGAGAGAGGAGGAGGGGGCGGTTATGGGAAAGCTATAGAAACCACGTTTTGGAGAGCATTGAATGTTCATTTAAGGTTTATTTATTTGATAAACTTTAATCTAGGGAGTCTTTCGTATAAGGTTTATTGGTGTTTTTTCATACAAGTTTCATTAAATATTACCTCAGACTTGGAGTCTTAGCTTTGTTCGGGTGTGATTTTTTTCTTAGCATTTTAACAGAGGAGTAAAATGTGTTTAGCATTTGTATTGCTTAGTAAATATTAACAGCGGGGTAAAATATGTATTTAGCATTCGTATCGTTTTGTAAGTATTACAGTGCTGGTAAGGTGTTGTGCACCGGAACGAGGTTTGGTGTTTTTTTTTTTCTTTTTTTCGTTGAAAGTACTGCAATGTTCATGCACCTTCTATAATTTGAATGATTTTCTTAATCCTTGCGTAAATTGTTCCTTTTCAAAGTGTTTAATTTTTACATATTGTATTTGCAATATCTATATAAAATTTATAATCAAATTTTTGGACATTTTTTCCATAAGTAACTTGTAGCATTTATTCCACAAAATCTGATGTCTTACATATCGCATTTGTAGTGACTATATAAAACTTATAATCGTATTTTTGTACATTTTTTCCTTGAGGGACTTGTAGCGTTTATGCCATAGATCTGATCTCTTAATGTAACTGACCGGAAATCTCTCGTGAAATTGGGAGTTGTACCACCGGCAAAGCGCCGGATTTTCACCCCCACTCCCCAACGCGCCCTCCCTGTTTTGCAACCACATTCTCTTTACACATTCGATCTCGCTTTTCATATTGAAGCTCAGTGGAGTCGCCGATAGAAGCAAACCTTCAGCCTTTTATGGTCATCCTCCTCCTCCTCCTCTTGGTTGTGGGACGGGTTGTCCATTGAAGGTTTGAGGCGGGCCGTTGCATACCAATGAGAACGAGCATAGACAATCTCCAAAACCCCTCCCCCCCCCCCTACCTTCCCTCCCTCCCTCCCCACCTCTGGCCATGCCACTATTGTGTTGTACATCTCTCTCTACAACATGGCCCATCTCATTCCAATGCTAGGGAACTGGGAAATGAGCTGGGAGAAAAGGCGATTATCGGTGAGGATAAGCTTTTATATCACTTTCTCAAGCCACGACGTTTCCTTAGGTCAGCATGCATTGTTCATTTTCGCATTCCTGTCCTTAGCTCTTTATTTCTTTTTTTTTTTGGCTTGCGTTCATCATTCGTTTGGCTCCAACAAAATTTATGTAGAGTCATTGTTAGAGATAGCAGTAAATAACTTTTATTATCAGTTTCTCGCGTGTTTTCATGAAAAGATTGTTTATATGTTTTATAACGCTGTACTTTGTAAATTTTCACCGCTGCTGTTGAGAAAACCTTATCCTTTTCATAGTCACCTAACTTTTTTCATTTGTTCCATTATTTTATTTATATGTTGTGTAGATAGCGGTGACGGAATGGCTTAGCTTAATAATACAGTTATTAGTACTTAGTGTATTTGTGGTTGTAAAGCACTTTTCTATCTTGCGAGAGTAAAAGAGGTGAATTGTTGATACCACGCTCTTCATATCGTTAGAGAATAAAATTATCGTAGGTCTTTTGTTCTCCTGCGATAATAATCCTTCCATTTTATTCAAGGGACTTCATGTAGCAGGAAAACATGAACATATAAACTTCAGAATAAATGAAGGATAGGGATGAACACAGTTAACCTTGGGCCTAACAATATCTGAAAAAGAGATTAAAGCTTGTGAGAACATACAACCAAGTGAGCAGTGTCCACATACAGGTGTGGAACTCCAAAGGACGCAGTTTCCAAAGCCATTCGTGTATAATAAAGAAGAGAAGTCGAACCTTAGTGTGGAGTTAGAGTAACCAACTCATTCAGGAGGGCGAAGGCATGTAACCCGTGTTTGTGGGGAGTACAGTGAAAAGGCAGTCTCCAGTTTTGGGAAGTGTGCATGTTACAGAGGCTGGAACCACAGAAGCTATGCTATCTATATATCAAGCACACCTTTACCATGTTGGCGTATTTAGGCTTCCGTTTGCGTTGTAGTAAATTACAGGTACCATTGGCGGTGTTGCTCTTTTGGACTTCACACGTAGCATACAGTGTCTGTTGATTTTCAGTAGTTGTTTAATGTTTCGTATTTTCATGAATTGATTAGTCATATACCTCTATGGATATGTTGTCATACGTCACGGTAAGTTTTGATATTTACGTTTTTTTTACGAAAATGTTAATAAATTATCATTCCATACTGATAAAGTCTCTTATTTCATTCTAACATAATTTTGTTATAAAATGTTTGCAATTTATAACCTTATTAGAATTTTAACGATGCCTTTAACTGGTCATATTTCCTATGTAAATGATCACGTACACATTTGGAATTATGTACAAGAATTTAGAATATAATAATAATAATAATAATAATAATAATAATAATAATAATAATAATAATAATAATAATAATAATAATAATAATAATAATAATAATAATAATAATAGTTTTCCAGGAGGAATAATCTAACTTTTACTGTAGTGGCAGGCGAAATATATCCAATTAATATATAGCCACATCTAAGCACAGGAGAGAGAGAGAGAGAGAGAGAGAGAGAGAGAGAGAGAGAGAGAGAGAGAGAGAGAGAGAGAGAGAGAGAGAGAGAGAGAATTGTAGTCTCAGTAATCAGCTACGACTGGGTTTCTGAAGTTGCCAAAGCCATTGAACAATTTTTTGTCACACTAAACAGTGCTTTTCATGGTATACTTTTTTCTTACTTAATGATACCTATTTTTTCGTGGTCATGCCACGAATCGCTGGCATTGCAAAGGCTAGTAAAATGCTCTGCCAGTGAGTATCATGGTTCGAACCCTCGTTTTTCTTTATAATTTGCATGCAGTTTCTTATTCTGTCACACCGGATCTTAGTTTTGATTCATGAATTAGGGTGAGGGGATCCTTGTTCGCGTGGTTAACAAAGCTTCTGTTGTGAAAACCCTTTTTTTCATATCCTGATTTTTGTAATCTTTGTTCAAGTATAGTAATATGATCGTGAAACCCTTTTCTTGCAGTATCCTGATTTTTGATAATCTTCGTGTCAGATAGTATAATGTAATATAATCAGTGAAACAGATACGACCACACTAAGTGCCTGTCAGGATTGAAAATGAGTTAGATGTAGTATAAGGAAAAGTGTGATTTGTTATAATTTTGTCCATAGACAAAACTGTAACATGTTAAGCTTTTCCTTGTACTGAATCTTATTTTTAATCCTGATTAATAGTTAGTGTGGCCCGTATCTGTTTCACTGATTGTATTACTATACTTGAACAATGACTACAAGAATCAAGATAATATATATATAGATATATATATATATATATTATATATATATAGATATATCTATATATATATATATATCAATGACACATATTAGGTATTACCGTCAGTCTCTTTCTTGTGCCTATTGCCATAATTTATTTCTTTTGTGAAAATTCTCGGGTTTAGTAACGGCAGAGAGAACAGGCGCACGTTTTCCTGTCTTTTGTTTTGCAAGTGGTTCGTTTTCAGAAAGGTTGGGCATTCTCTTCGCGATTATTAAATGCTTCATCATGCTGTTGAATTCGGGGGCATGAGCTCCATCCATTACTAAAGGCTGCCTTTTGCGCTGACGATAAACCTTAACTTGCTTCCACTCTATCATAGCCTGCCACCGTTAGTGTTCTCATAAATTATACAGTAGCCCCGAATATGTTGCATTCATCCCGGCTACATTTTTATAGATCGTAAACGCCTCTCGCGGCATTTCGGATGCGCACCATTCCTCTCTCTCTCTCTCTCTCTCTCTCTCTCTCTCTCTCTCTCTCTCTCGGTAAGGGACATCCAAATATTTTATCTACTGGTATCATGTCAAAATAGCGGTAAAGCAAGATTTTTTCAAAGTCTATAAAAATAAAATAAAAATAAAATCACAATAACAGCAACAACAACAGTAAAAAATGCGCCGAAGAAATCGAGTCTTCTGTACAGCATATAATCACGGCCAACTATAGGTGGCCGTGGTATAATGCTGTATGAGCCGTGGTCCATGACGTTTCCAGTCACGGCCCAGTGGTGGCCTGTCCTATAGCGTTGCCAGACGCACGATTATGGCCAACGTCAACCTTAAAGAAAGTAAAAACTACTGAGGCGAGAGGGCTGCAATTTGGCATGTTTGATGATTGGAGGTTGGATGATCACCTTACCAATTTGCAGCCCTCTAAGCCTTAGTAGGTTTTACAAAGCCGTTACAATAGTTTTCTATCACAGAAAACTAAAAAGACCCACTCGAACGCTCCTTCCCGTGACAGTTTAGTACCGTAAGTGATATAACGCGCCCTACTTCGAGGAGTTGGGTAGCGGTGGCAAGGACCGGATCATTAGGGAGGGAAGGGGGGAGGCTTTGTTGGCGATGTTCTGCATAATCGACATCATTTGCTTAGCTGCCGTTGATTGTTCTTTGTTCGGCAGTCGAATCCTCGGAACGGTTCTCTCATTCATATTCAGAAGCTTCGAAGGCGCTGCTATTGATAACCATGATGATTAAGCTCTCTCTCTCTCTCTCTCTCTCTCTCTCTCTCTCTCGAAATAGGTTTCATGCATGAGTTCTCTCTCTCTCTCTCTCTCTCTCTCTCTCTCTCTCTCTCTCTCTCTCTGCTGGTTTTTTATATGAACACCCATTTGAAACTTCTGGAACTCCCCGATAATTCGCATCATGAGGTGCGGATCACGTCATGAAATTACTGCTTTACCTGCGACAATATTCGGTCGTATATTTCTATTCATGCTGAACCAAACAATAGGAAGGAAATATAATGCACAGTTTATTTTAGAATAGACCTACCTTTGTAAATAAAAAGACTTATTTTTTGGCAATTCGTTATTTGTCTAACTAGTAACATTTAATTTTACTTTTAAAATTAATTATTAATTGTAATATATATGTGTATATACTTATGCATATGCATATAAGCCGTTATTACTGTCAGTCTCTTCTTTTATCGCATTTGGTACTTTCCTAAATTTAACTGTGTTGGTATTCTTACGCTATCTGGTAAACATGATTTTTCATTTCAGTGTTTGATGAGGAACGGCAGTGAATATAACTCTCTCTCTCTCTCTCTTCTCTCTCTCTCTCTCTCTCTCTCTCTTAATTTTCCAGTCAAGTCTGTAATGTGGTTTTTCATGCCTTCGAGATGAAGTTGTCGTTTATGAACTCATTAGAAATGTTTACGATGCTGAGATTCTCCTTTCATTTTGATTTACAGATATTAGGTGCCTTTTGTTGCCGTGCAATTATTTCGCGTCGGCTTAGTC
>NC_087204.1:45607209-45697209 GCF_015104395.2 Macrobrachium nipponense
AGTACAATATTTTATTTATGATAAAGGGTCGCCTATACATTTCTGTCATAACTAGGACAGTAGAAATTTGTAGTGACATACAAAGTATGTTGAGTTATTGTATAGTAGCTTTCCAACACCATGGTGTCAGCGAGAGAGTTGCCTGTTTTATCTTTTGTTTGTCTGCTGGTATTGTTACAAACTATATATTACCAAAATAAGGATGGTTGCAGGAAGAAACCATGTGAATACTCACAGCTTCATTCATTCTCTTTCCGCTGATATAAGAGTAGAACACTTGCAAAGTCTTTATGACAAAGGGGTTTTAATTTGGTGCATTTTCCTGTTGTCTAGTACATACAAACATAAATGCAAAACTACGTCAAATCCGTGCCTCCTTTGGCGAAATGAACTTCATTCAATAAGAAAAACTTTTTAATGCACATTCGTCGTTGATGTAACATGTTTAATAGTGTTGTAATCGTATGGTTTTGAAATATAGTTTCTGAATCGAAGTTAAATTTGACGACTGGTAATATCATCATGCGCTTTAAATTGGGAGTTAGACGATGCAGACAGTTCCTTTAGTATTCCATATGGCTTGTCAGTGATCATACTTGTTGTCATGGATTTCTTCTTCCTCAAATACCTATTTTGTTCCCATCTCTAATCAGTGGTATGTAGCCTATTTATGTTTCAATATCGTTATTTCTCTAAGTGGGCCTTATGATTCCGATATGACGTTGTCTTTGTGTGTTTTCAAGACACTTTTAAGTAGAATCTTCACCATTGCTTTATTATATTTTCAATCGTTTAGTGATGTTAACATCGTTTGATAATTTTAAAAAAGTAACAAAAGACCGAGGTTTTACACAAACACCTGCGTCCTTTCGATAGTAAGCAAATTAAGGGATACCTCTTTACAAGGCTGAATTCCGTGTACAGGAATACCGTTGGACAAGATTTCATCCTCTCAGTCCCTCCATTAGCCAGCTAATCTCATCTAAGTGGAGTCAATTTACAAGCACTTTACCTACGACCAACTCTTGGGGCAGACAGGCTCAAGCATACAGCCTACACCACTTCACATGCCTTCTGCTTTCGTCATCACGGCAGGGTTCCCTTCAGTAAATAACTTATCCATTTCACTTAAGGAAGTTCTTCGGGCAGTGCGGTGTCATTTAGGAGGATTGTTTGGAATCATGTTGTTTGAAATCATGTTGCTTGGAATCATGTAGCAATTTCACTCAGTGAGGGTCTAATCCTGGAAACGTTTTGTTGTTGGTCTGAAGGGGATGGATGCTTATGGAGACACACATATAATTGAAGGAGGTTCTTTTGGACCCGTATAACCATTTCCCTCAAGGTGCATCTTTTCAAACCTGTTAGCCATTTTGCTTACCTTACGGAAGAGTTTCTGGAACGTTGCATTCTCATCCCTTAGATGCATTGTGCCCTTTCCCTTTATTTATTTTTATAATTAAAGGAGGAAAAATATTTAAACAATGAAATTGGTATTCTGTTATATGATATAGTAGCTTCTTGGGTCACAATGAGATACAGAATTAAACGTGGAAATGGTGGAAAGTACTATGTTAGTTACTGCTGTACTGAATATTTTCGAGATAATGTGTCCCTCTCCGTCAGTAAATGCGCTATGCAGGGACAAATCTCAAAAGATAATTCATTTAGCGTATTCTGTAAGCATCACTTTTTTTTTGCGGGTGTAATTGTCATAAAATATGAATGTTTTCAATATCTTGAAGTAATCTGGGGACACAATTTTCAAAGGCTCTAAAGAATCATTTCAGAATCTATTTGATTATAAGTGTTCCATTTCCATACATTTGATATATGTAAAATCGCATCTTATCTGCGACAATTATGGATACTGCAAAAATATTCATGGTCAGTTCTGTTTTCAAGCCTCTCAATCTCCTCCTCTAATATTTGACATCTCATTAACGGAATGCTGCACGGCAGAACTTTGAAAACTCATGCAATTTTTAAACAGGAAAATTGTACTGGGATTTTCGTGAATTTTTTTTTTTATTGGGCACAGAGACTACTTTACTTCTCAAATTTTTCCGTAAATGCGTAAAAAGAAATGTACTGAGTACACTCAAATATGGCCCTTTAAATGATGGTATCGTTTACTTTACCTTAAAGTATATTTAGTCTTCAGTTCTTCGTTCTTTTCTCTCTGCTTTCTCAGTCTTTTCGTAAGTGACAAGAGTCGTTAAGATGTGAGGCATGCTATGCACTAGGTACTGATTCATTATGGATAAAGCACGCACTTTCCTTTCCACACGCGAACTGCTTTGCAAGTAATGTTGACCGGTATATTTTCTCGATGAAAAATAGTCCTTTAACATGGTTATGCAGGCGAGGGTAGTCACACCGTGTGTTCTTCTAATCAGTCGTAGTGACATGGACCTTTTAAAACTGCATTATTGAATCTGTCAATCTATATATGTTAAATTGTTAGCGTGTAGTTAGATAAATAAGCATTCTTTTTATAACGGATGAAGTTTGCCGGCAGGTCCCCGAAACTTAAAAGAAATCCGTATGCAGTTACCTCTCCAAAAAGTTTCATTGTTTGATGTATTGTGTCACTTTTTCACCGCGAATTTGGCAGCTGGCCATACCGATGATCAAATAGCTTCATGGGTGAATGAAGGGGATTAGCTGCAGGCATCTTCCTATTGCTAACGGTACGAAGTAAATCGCTTACTGTTTTTTCTGCTCCCACCGTTTCTCTTGCGTTTTAAGTCAGTGCTGATCGCCTTGTCTCGTACTTGGTCGTATTATAGTGGTGTTAAAAATGCTAAGGTGTTATTATGAAAATAATAATAAATACAGAATTGCAAAAGATTTTCCCTTTGGAGTTTGCTTTTGATCATTATACTGCGAAAAAGGAGTAGGAAATTTGATAATCTGATACTGAGTTGGTGAATTTTACTGAAACTAAAGGGTGGGATACGGTAAAGTATCTGCTTTTTATTTGCAGTCATAAAATGGTCACAGATTACTTTGAAGAATATCGAAGTAATAACACAATAATTATCTTCATTATACTACAAGAATTTATAACTATTATACTAAACTACGTTTATTAGAATTTATTGGTAAGTTTTGTAGTTATCAAATTTATTTAATACAATTGTTCTGGTCCCAGTTTTATGGATGTTGAAAAGTTTTTTTTTTTATTTATTTTTTTTATTTTTTTTTATTTAATTTTTTTTTTTTTATTAAGGGCCGTGAAGCCACGAAATGCTGAAATTCAAAATCCGGTTAAGGATTCCGTGTTTTCTTAGGGATGCTTGGTTTTCTTCCTTTTAATGGGTAGGGTGTTTATTGCCGTACACTCTGTAATTACCGCCGACATCTTCTCTCACTCCTCTTTCACTCCACACTGCTTGCCTTGAATAGCGGTCTCCCCGGTGATGAAACAAACAAGTATAACATTTCTGCCTTGCCTTATAATTGATTCGTGCTTGCAAAAAATGAAAAAAAAAAAAAGAAACTGCGTGATACCCATGATGATGGAAGAACTACGTTGGATATGATATGGTTTGCCAATAATCAACCACTACCCCTCTCTCCTCTTCCTCTCTCTCTCTCTCTCTCTCTCTCTCTCGTCTCTCGGTCTCGTCTCTCTCGCCTCTCGGTCAGGGCTCTCTCGTCTCTCTCTATTGTTTGACTAGGTGGAATGTGTAGCCTCTCGCACGTACTTTAGCTAGTCTTTATAATTATAATTGTTTATTAATTATAATTAAAATAAATATATTAGTTTATTTATTTTTGTATTATTATATATATCTTATATATATATATAATATATATTATTAGATATTAATAATATATATATTATATAGTATGTATGTAGAATGTATTATATTATATATATCTATATATATATATACATATATATATATTATTTTTTTAATAGTATATATATTGATTTAGAAGGAGTTTTCCCCTTAGAGGGGTGGCGTAAGATCCCAAGATGAACAACAACACGGTCAGTGCCATATTCATACCTTATCTGCTGAATCGTGAATGGACCCCGAGAGTAGAAAACTTACACATCAGTAGCCACATCTTGCACCTGCAGAGGGATCATTAACTTTGCGTGAACCCTTGCACTGTCTACCTCTATCTTGCCAACATTCGATCGCTTTTTGGATATCAAGGTATTTCTTTCGAATTGCTCATCGACTTCACATATCCAGTTCATTCTTTGTGTTCCTGTCTTTCTCGCTTCATTCTTTCCACATGACCAAATCATCTCAAACCACTTAAATCCGTCCTTCTACCCATGCTAGACTTTTTACGTCTTCTGTGGATCCCCACAAATCTCTCTTTAAGTTATTTTTTACTCCACATATATTATGCAAACAAATCAACTCATCAGATTTAGTCTTGTTGAATGTTAAGTCAAGAATTTTGATTCAGCATTTACACTTCACATCCATAAAAGAGAGTTGGCCCGTCAGTTTTTTCATACTTCTCACATTGGTTTCCAAAGTCAATCTAACTGTTACCTTCCTTGCTTTTCATATTTTGTGACAATTTTTGTCATCGTATCATTATGCATATTAAAAATGTTTTAATTCTACTATTATCCATATTAATTTCCGTTACCCTATCTTGGTTGTCATTTTTTATTGTAACCTTAAGCTTACCCGCATTTACTCTCAACTTTCTCCTTTCCCAAACATTTTCATATTCCTCCTCTAGTTTATCTTAAGCATCGCCATTTAATACTGTACTATATGCAAACATCAGCCGTTCCACCCTCCATTCACTCACCTTCGTCCACTTTGGGCTCTCTGAATTCTTTATTATTCCATCCATAAAGATATTGAACTGGCATAGACGTGACGAACCTTTTCCCTGAGCCACTTTTACACCAAACTAGTCACTTTCTTGTCTGCATATGTCAACTCAAGTTTTGCTGAATCCATAAGAGGTTTTAATTGCTCTCTCTCAACGAATTTTTTTCTATACTCTACCATCTCAGCTCCTTCGGCATTGAATCTGTCAAGTTTACCATAACATTTCTGCGTCCATGTAGGTCACTTAGAGCTTTATTCCTTTACTTTTAACCTCCATGCTCAATGCTCAACTGGGAGACCTTAAATTGACCTTAGCGCTCGTGGAGGTGGTATTTTTAGGCCTTACTTGTGGTAATGTAACTTTTCTATTGAGTCTTAGGTTGACTTGTGGATACTGGGCGGTTAACCCTTGTGGTTGCTGATGAATAAGTAAAAGGGAATTTTCTTTGTCACAATAAGGATGAAATGAGGAGTCAGGAGGTTCAAAGGAATTGGGTTGACAAATATATATATATTTTTACTATTTTTAACATTAACCTTAATCTGGAGAATAACTGGTATAATTTTCACATTTTCATTCTATTTTCGTAAATATGATACGTTGATCGTTATTATTATTCCTGTATTAGTAGAAAAGACGAGTCTTTCCATGCACCAGCAAGCGAGAGTGGATACCTCTCTCTGCGGTGGTTCCAATGTTATGCCAAGGGTCGTGACAGTACTGGATGTTAGTTATAGCCGAAGTGTTTCTTTCAACACCTTGCAGACACCTTTGATGCCGGTCACTAACCTGTAAAAGCAGTTTCTCTCTCTCTCTCTCTCTCTCTGTTATTTTTTCCAACAATAACTTTGCCCTTAACAGAGATGGTTCCATTGAGAATACGGAAGTGGTTAACATATGGAGATTTTATTTTCCTTGGTCTTTTATATATATATATATATATAATATATATATATATATATATATATATATATATATATATATATATTATATATATATATATATATATATATATGGATGTTTGTTTAATTTTTAATTTTTTTTTTTTCTTTATTTTTTTCCCATCGCAAATATTGTATGCGTCTGCAACACAATTCCATCAGCCATTCGGCTATTTCCGCACCACACGGGGCAGTGAGAGTCCTGTGTTTTCCTGTTATTCTGCAGGAATGAATACGTAGTTAACATTAACGTTATAGGAAATCTCTTATTTGCTCTTTAGAGGCATCTCATCTCACTAAGTGTTCCACATCCTTTTACTAGTTAATCCCCCGGCCTCGGTTTAATTTTAACTTTACCCGGTAACCATCGCTCTTTTCTAAGGTAGGAATGAACCTGGTGTACTCTCTTGCCGCAGTCAGGGTAACAGTCCACGGTGAAAAGACTGACTTGACCTTAGGAAGAGGCTTACCTGCTCTTTAGTAGGCATTTTTCCCCATAAGGGGTTCACAGCTCTTTAGTAGTGGTCATTTTCCTTGAGCTGACTTTCCTGCATGCAAGTGAAGTGTGGATGTGAGTGAAAATGAAAGTTTGAAACTGTAGAAATGAATTTTATGCATAGTAATTTGATCTAAAAAGTGAGCGGATGAGAAATATAGAGAAACATACAAGACTTGGTAAAAGGCGATGTGGGTGAAGCAGTGGGTGAAAGTTTTTTTTTCAAGATGGTTTGGTAATGTGGAAAGAATATAGGCTAATAGGTTGGTGAAAAGAGTGCACAGTTCCAAACGAAATGAAAGTTGTAATATAAAGACACCGCTTCAGCATCCAGGAAACTTATTGTGCCAAATTGATGGGAATAGCTCCTGGGAGCCACCGTATGTTAAAAGAAACGCCTTGATGCTCAGACTGTTCCCTCGACTAATAAATAGTAAAGATAAAAAGAATTGGATTATCTGTATTAAGTAATTGATCAATAACGCGTTCAAATGATGAAAATTTTCTTTTATATATGCCATGTGTATGTTATAACATGACGTCTGTACGCGAACCCTGTGTCTGTATTTTCTATATCTTTTAGCTGAATACAAACTTTCCAAGGTAATTTTTTGTCCATTTTCAAAAATTCACCGTTGCGTGAACATTCCGCCATCAAAATGACAGTCGCTAACATGTTGATAGTCGCTTCTCGCTGGTCCAGCCTCCGCTATCGCGTATGGACACTGTTTAACATTCACGAACGGCCCTATCAATCACGGACATCTGCATGTGTTATATGTTCCGTTATTAGCGTAGGTTGACCTAGCTTTCGGGGTGACCGCTGCGAAATGAAGGGAATCATTTTTCGTTGGAACGGCTAAAATTGCAGAGCAGGTGAATGGCCTAATGGATGGATGGATATATATATATATATAATTATATGATATTATATATATATATACTAATAGATTATATAGTATATAATATATATAATATTATAGATATATATATAAATATAGTATATATATATAAATTTGTGTGTGTATCATTAATTATTTTTAGCAATATCTCATTAAATAAATGAGATATTGCTGTAATTTACTGCTGTCATGTAAGTTTTTCTGCATGTATCGGTATGACGTTATGCCACGTTCGTTTGTTATTTAATTCATGTGAATACCCCAAAACGTTTTACAATTTATGCTAATACTGAGAGTTTTGTGTGTTTGTGTTGGTAAGCCCCGGCAGGCTGTGGCGCGTTTGTAAGATAGAGCGACTGCGGCCATGTTTTCTTGGCCCTGGCATCAGCTATTATCGCTTAGCTGACCCTTATCCCCTACCCCGAAACCATCTCTTCTCATCTTTCTCTTATAGTTACATACACCCAAAACACCTTTTTTCGCTGGTTCCAGTACTCTCTCTCTCTCTCTCTCTCTCTCTCTCTCTCTCTCTCTCTCTCTCTCTCTCTCATTGTTGAATGCAAAAACGCCACGTTCTATTTCAAGTACTGGTTGCTTTCTGGGATTTGTGTGTAAATGCAATTCTTTTACTTTACTTGTTTAAGTATCCGGAAGTTAAAAAGATTACGTTACCAAAATGACGAAGTATTTATATACTATAATATATATATATATATATATATATATATATATATATATATATATATATATATATATATATATATATATATCATATATATATATATATATATATATGATTATAATCACTTTAGCACGTGATTCATTTATCACATATATCCACAGGTGAAAAATAAGAGACAGGGTGTAGGTCCTGACCGCGTCAGGACCTACACCCTGTATCTTATTTTTCACCTGTGGATATGTGTGATATATATATATATTATTAAACGTTCAGTTTTACTATAATCGATCTACACGTATTCTGACTTGGTTATAGAAGTTGAAATAAGACCATTGACTCTCTCTCTCTCTCTCTCTCTCTCTCTCTCTCTCTCTCTCTCTCTCTCTCTCTATCTGTGTGTGTGTGCGTGTCCGCATATATATCTATATGTGTGTGGTGTGTTTGTGTTACAGGCATGTTTGTAACCTATTTACTGTAGTGAGCCTTTTATCTTCATTTGTGGTAAAACAAAATCTCAGAAATGGGGAAGGGGTGAAGCATGGTTGTAGAGATGTGTCATGGTGAGTTATTCAAGTCTGATAATTTATGCGAAGCTGATTAGACCTTCCAATCAAAACGCCTGACAATTATTACAAAGAAACTCGTGAAAGAACCGTACTTTTTTGGGGAGTGAAGTTTTTATTTTTTTTTCTCTCGCTCTGTCCTGTTGTAGGATCTTAATTGGTAAATTAATTAGATCTGTGCGATTGTTATGGAAATTCCGACAAAATATCAAGAGGCCGACGTTCCGCATGATGGGCAGGTGATGGCTTCTACCGGACTGGCGATATGTGTTGCTGTACCTCCCAGGCAAGAAGTCGTTGATTGGCGGGATGCCTTCAACATAGGGCGACCATCACCCAGGAACTTGTACAAGGCTCTCTCTTGTAGGAATCAAGCGGTAACCGCAACAACACCCCTTCCCTAACCCCCCCCCCCCCCTCTCTCTCTCTACTCTCTCTCTCTCTCTCTCTCTCTCTCTCTCTCTCTCTCTCTCTCTCTCTCTCTCTCTCTCTGTTAAGGCTCGAAAGATTTTTGTGGATGCATGAGAGTCTATCCGCCAGAGATGTATGAGGTCATTACCATTCTAAAATAACGTCTTTTCTCAATAACAATATTTATTATCTTATTATTTTTACATTCAATAATGAGACTGGAAAAACATTTTTATAATTGTTATAGTTATTTTCCCCTTTTCTGAGGTATTTTAGTTCGCAAGCCCCTTCTTTATAATCACATTCTATCCTTTAGAAGACGAAAAGATATTAATAGTTGGCGGGTTTTTCCTCAAGGGTTGAACGCTGGTAAAAAGGAAAGTGTGAGCCAGAAGTAAATATTTAGCGTCTGGCGGAGGTGTTGATGAGAGTATATCCTGAAAGGTTTAAGTGGCTCTCTTATTTTTCCTTTTTTTATTTTTATTCGTTCTTTGTTCTGGGAGCGCAACACTTTCTGAAGGATTTCAGAGAGATAGAGACAGAGACAAAGGCAGAGAGCGAGAGGGAGAGAGGGAGTTGTTAGAATCGTTCAGAAAGTGATTGCTTAAATGGAGTTTACTTAAAAGTTAATGAGTAGATCGTTCTTATGGCAACCCTTTAGTCATCGCATTAAAGATGGTAATCAATTAGCTTGTTTCCTGTTAACACAACAGGCTTGTGCAAACACGTGTTAGTGTGTGTGTGTGTGTATGTGTGTGTCTGTGTGTGTATTATATAGTAAATAATATTTTTTTCTATGAATTCACAGTTAGGAAAAACAATTTTATATATAGATTTAAAACCGTCTTTCTTAGCATACGGTGAATCCGTAGAAAACAGAACAACAGTTGTTTCAACTACTGAATCATGGATGAATACCCTGTGGACAAGTGTTTTACAACATTAGAGGTTCCAAGCATCAGCATGACGTCAAACCACCAACACACTTCGTCATTCATGTCTACCAGGCATACACTCACGCCCTTCCTGGTTATTCAGTCCCTTCCATCTAAGTTCGTCTTCTCTCAGCCTATTTAGTACTTTTTAGTCCTCCTCTCTTCCTCCCTTCTGACCCTTTCAAATTGTGCAGTCTTGTCACTAACCTACCATCTCCATTCTTTTCATACAGCCAAACAATCTCAGAATGCTCTGATATCCATTCTTTCTTCTATTGAAACTGGTGTACCGACTCTTCCATGTTTTTTCACCCTTCCTTTTCTTCTTACACTACATTATTCATCTCAAATAGTTCATCTCGATAGCTTCTTTCATTTTCCTTTCATTTGCATGTTTGTATCCATATTTTACAATCATAAAGAAGAGTTAGGTCAGTAATATGTTCATTCATTCCAACTTGCGTTTCCCTTGGAATTTCACGTCTCTTCCCAGTCTTTTGTGCTCGTCCTGTTATCTTCTGTGTTTTACCTATTTTGTGGCTAACCTCCCTTCTTAATCAACATTCATTCATACATTTACTAAAAATCACCTATATGAATCATCGCCCCCTTAGAGTTTCAGCTATCCAATTTTACATTCTGTTTTGCAGATTGTTTTACATTCTGTTTTGCAGATTTCTATTTACAATAAGCACTATATCACATCTGCAGACATCAGGTATTCCAACCTCCATTCACGACTTATTTTCCCATCGTATAACTTTGCATCTATTGTCTTTCCTCTGGCTTCTGACATCACTCCATCCATTCATCCTTGTCTACCCCTAGCCCATAATTCATCCATTTTGTTGTCATATGCTCCTCTTACTGCTTATGAAACTCATCTCATCATTACACGTCATATCGTATTTTCGTTACTTCTTCAGCCTAAACTTACATTCATCTTAATTATAGTATCAGTCAAGAAATGATCTGATAGGCTTCCAGCAACTCTTCTTCATTTACACCCATCAACCAGGTCTTTGAATTAAACCTTTATAATAAACATTCTAAGAAACTTTCCTCACCCAAGTAAACTTATGAGCATTCTTGATTCTTGTATGGAGGCCGTGTGTTTGAAAACAATCAACTCCCTTTCCATACACATGTCCTCGCCACTCTCTTATCTCATTTATCCCATGAACTCCCTGAGTACCTATGCATAGAAATCAGCTAGCACAACCACTCGTTCATGTCCTTCAAACCAAGCAAGCAAATATTTAGATTCTCCCAACAACTTTGCTTTCAGTCCCATTCGTTTTCCTTCCTGGACCATACATGCTCACTGTTTCATCTTTGATTTTTGTTTCTCACTCAATCTTATGTATACGGTACTTAAAAAAAAAGTATTGTACCCCCATTCGTCGCCAGTTTTCTTGGCTTTCGCCCCAAGTAGCTGCGTCAGACAGTCATTATTTTCTTTTTGTTTCTTACACACACACACTCTGTCCTTCCACTCTCGATTGACTTAGTCCCAAAACATTCTGGTTTCTTTCTAAACAAAACAACCATTATACATTATCATCTTGCACCGCATTCCATATATACATTCCTAACCTGAAGTATTAGTATTTTATTTTTTTTCCTTGCTTTCAAGATTTTTTTATATAAAATACATAATTTTTTAAAGCTTAAGTGCATCATATTTTGATCATAAATCTTTTCCTTAAAAGGTGGTGGCATAGCTAGAGACTTGTTCTAGTTATGCATAATAATGAAATCACTTTTGTATACATTTTTTTTATATAAAATAATTGTCAGCGTGATTTTTATTAAGTCTAAATAACGAATTTTTCTTCCTCAGGTATGTTCTTGTGGTCTACTAAGTTCGGGCATCATGTAATCTGTAAGTCAAATATTCTCTGTTCTACTCAAATTCTGTTGTCATTGTTCTTTTCTTTAGCCGTACAAACAACTGCTTTTGCATTACAGTTTCACTCTCACTGTAATGTATAGCACAAGATAGCCCTTATTAAATGTCTATTTCCGAACCCTACGCATGTCACAAAATCAACGTTTGAAGGAATCTATCTCTCCATCTGTTAGAATACGAATTGTGTATAATTTCAAGAAAGCAGCGTGAGCCTGACATAAACGGAAACACTGATTTGCTTGTTAGTATTCTTTACACAATTACAGTTCGTAATTAATGATGCCGGTGGATAAAGATGAACATCTGGCCACCTGAAGGTGCTCCGTGATTGCGAACCATATATCCACAAATTACGCAAATGATAACAGATGTCTTCACCTTAAAAGTCCAGAAGGGCAGGCAGAATTCTTGCCATAGGCCTAAAAGGTGCCGGTGCAGGTAGTGACGAAGCTCCCCGATTTTCGTAAGCCCTCGGTCCGCCTCCCCCAGTTGGTATGTGACAAGGAGAAGGCTTGTGGTGGGCGGATGATGTATGATTTGAAAGAGGAGGCAGTTATGTGTTAGTTAAGCCACCAGCTACTATTTACGTGGTTGTTATAGTGTTTGCTTTACATAGATCACAGAATTTTGACAGATTCTGTAGTTGTTTTTGTTTCTCCTATGTTTATTTGTTTAAGTATGTTCATGACGTGTAGGTACTGAATCAAAAGTATGTATTTCTCGTGCAGGGCTTTCGATTCTTGTTTTTGTGTTTGTCCTTCAGTGAAATTCCCCATTTTCTGGGAATTTTATTTTATTTTTTATTTAAGTTTTTACCAGTAATAGCGCTGTAGAGTACCAAGGTAACCTTTTGGTTGGGGATTTTGTTCGTGTCATTAGACTTCATTTGTTTGTCACTTTCGGTTTTTTCCATTCTGCAGAGGAATGTCGCAGATATTGAGTTTCATCATTAGATTTATAATAAAGACTAACATTTATACAGTAAGTTAGAAAAAATGGTAAATATTTGGAAATTTATTGTGATTTATGTTTGTGTACAGTATCTAGATGTTTAATCATTCATGTTCTTTTTTGCGTTCGTTTGTTTGATGATATCGAATGATTTGCATGCGTCGTTTGTAACGTTCGCCATTTTTCTTTTCAACTCCTGCGCATTTCCATTTCTTGAAAGGTGATAAAGCGAGACGCCGTATCTCATAGAGCTCTCGTGTAGAGTTCTGTGCTGCCTCCCTGGAATGTGTAAGTAGGCCTCTTACGATAAGGGCTGCCTCGTCGAAGAGAGCGCTTCAGTTCAAGTTCTTCTCTTACTTTTAGCGCGTGCTTGAGTGGAGCTTTTGGTTTTTTATTTGCTCTTTATGCTCAGGAAAGAGTCTAGAAGATATTGTTTGTGACCTAACGCTATCTCTTTTTTTTATTATTATTGTTAAATATTATGGCTTGATTGTTAAAGACTTTGATTATTTAAAATTTAGTTCTATATGAATATCTTTTCTAATAAACGTTCGTTAAATGAAGTGCATTTGGTAAGAACCTGTATCGGACAGGAGTATGAATATGCAATAATCTAAAGATATTAAAGCACTTGGCAAAAATATGCACACACAAATATGGCCGCCATGAGTTGAGATATAAAATAATTTAAAAAATATTTTAGAAGAAAATGTTTGTACGCGCAAGAGACAAATAACCGAGAATCAGAATAGACTATTTATATATCGCTAGGAATCAATATACTAACACCGTTAGGTCGTCACACTCTCAGTATCTCCGTCTGGGTTGTTCCAGCACATTTTCTGGAAACTTAATGGCTGACTGGCGGTAGGAAGTCATTGTCAGACCTACGTATATCCGGGAGTGGCAATACAGTGGTCATCTTAGTAAGTCCACTTCAAGATTATCAAACCGCCACCATCAGGAAGAAAGCCAACCCTGACTTAGACTGGGTTTTTAATGCTTCAAGTAAGTGTTCATACCGGAGATTTGTCTAGCTTGAGATTTTATGTATATGATTTATAGGAGGTCCTAAAGTCTGCTGCATCTTGCCTGGTCATCCCAGGTCACAGAATATGACGTAACTCTCTTGAGGGTTGCTCTTGTGTATATATATATATATATATATATATATATATATATATATATATATATATATATATATATATATATATATATATATAATGCGTGTGTGTGTGTGTGTGTGTTGCACCAAGTCACAGAAGACGTTTGAAGTGTATTACTGCACCACCGAAGAGAACGTGGTCTGTTGTAGTCATCTCCTTTCACCCTTCTGGCTGGATGCTAATATGTCTGTATAGTCTTCAGTGGGTGGATAAATACCGTCCTTCCGTATTGACTTCGCTATGTCTTCTTGTACCATTCGCCATTTTCTATCAGGTATTTGTAAGTTAATGACATTTAATTTGCAGGACCGTCAGCAGTTAGCTTTCTCCTAAAAAGCTAGGTTTCGATGCATTTAACTTGATGTGCAATTATTCAGAGGAGCCAGTGAGCTTCGTGTTTGATATTCTTTGGCCATGACTCTAGGCAAGTGGTGATCGGGGCGCACGCCATTACCGACTGATCTCAGTCGATTGAATTGAGCGTATAATGTAGTGATTGTGCTTTGATTAACTCCCACTGAATTCCGACAGGGAGAAGAATGGGTTCCATTACTCTGGATGAGCGAGGGCAGCATCACAAGTCTCTTCCACAAGGGTCCCAAGGTGGAAAGGGTGAAATCCCGAATGGTCCACTTAATTGAGAATGAAGGGTAGAGGGAACCCCTTCTGGAATTCTTCACTTTACCTTCTTTGGAATTGGCATGTAACTTCTCCAAGACTTTTATTCCCTAAGTGCTTCAGATAGTATAGTTGACGTTGAATGATTATTACTTAAATATGACTTTTTCATTCTTTCTGCTTGCGCACTTGTTTATAAATTTTTCCTTTTATTTACCGAGAGATTTTTTTGTGTTTGAGAAAGTTGCACGTAAAAGTATCAGTATTATCATAGTGATAGTCCATTGCGTGTGTTTAGACTTTAAAGTTCGGTTAAGGGGCTTTGTCGGAGATAGAGCGACCGTGAATTTAATAATTAAATTCATGCTGATTTATTAAACTAAAGTTTTAGCAGTTGCAAAGGATATTTTTAATTGTCACATATAAATGCTTTTGTTATTTTCATAACTTTTTATCGATACTAATATACAAAAATCATCAATAGAGAGAATGATTGTGGTTTAAAGCCGTTAAGTGTAAAATGTTGAGGAATGACAGGCCCTTAGAAACACGGAGGTTGCCTTAGTTGCAAATGTAAGATGTTAAAAGGATGAGGAATATTTCGAAGAGGCTACTTCTTCAGTTGTTAATCCTGTTTACTGTTACCTCTGCAGTATTTGTAAATTTTGTTTTGCCAACAACTTGTAATGTTGGCTAAAGGCAGTTGTATTTCTTCCCTTGTTAAAACTATATTTGAACAGAAACCCGTGAAAAGAAGAAACATGCTTTTCCGTACTGCAATAGAAAGTCGTTCCATGCTTTTCTTCGTTTCATTGGCGTTGTGTGGGCGCATTGCCGAGAGAGGGAGGGAAGGCAATTTGTGGTGAATCCACTTAAGTGAGTGTACTCAAGAACTTTCAGCGATGAGGTAGACATTCCTCATGATCCAATTAACGGCTGTCGTAACCTTTTGTGTCCTTGTGTTTCCTTAACCCTCTTGTCTCCTCAGGACGGCGCTGCTGGTTGTCTCGCTTTTCCCTTTCTTTTGCTAGTTTTTTTTTTTTTTTTAAGTAATTAGTAACAGCTTTTTAGTTCAGTTTTAATATTTGTAGACTGCCATCAAGTAATTTCATTATGCACACAGAGACACGCTGCATATATATGAATTATATACTATATGTGTGTGTGCTTGTACATTCATACGGTGTACATAAATCTGTCTTTATAGTGACAGTCCACATATTTTATACGCACACTTGAGTCATGTTTTCATTCCGGCTTTTAAGCTGTGTTATCTTTTTTTATTACTTAATCCAAAATTTCGTTGTAATCTTGTTATTCCGATTTTCAGTCAGTCAGTCAGTCAGTTTCCTCACACTTCATAAAATATTCTATAATAAAACTCACTTTTAGTTTCACCAGAATTCTGATATGTTACTTTTTCTATCCGCCCTCAGATCTTGAAAACTACTGAGGCTAGAGGGCTGCAAATTGATATGTTGATCACCCCACCCTCCAATCATCAAACATACTAAATTGCAGCCCCTCTAGCCTCAGTAGATTTTATTTTTTTAAGGTTAAGTTATCCATGGTCATGCGTCTGGCACCACTATAGGTGCCAACAATTACAGGCCACCACCGGGCGGTGGCTAAAAGTTTCATTGGCCTCGGCTGAGAACTTCATGGGCAGGGGCTGAGCGTTTCATACTGCATTATACTCTATACAGAAAACTTTTTTTTACTTAATTTATCTTTTTCTCGGTTGCGAAATATTCGGTAAGATGCTTAGAAAGTAAGACTAAACTGATTAGAATAATTATGTAGCAGTTCCAAAAAAAATAAATTGTGTATAACTGAATTTACTAGTTTCCATGTGAATTAAAGCCTTTGTAACTTTCACCCTAGAAATTGAACAAATAATATGTTCTTTCCTTCGATCCACATGCGCTTTAATGTCTGTTGTATGATCTGTCCCGCATTTAGATGCAAGTTTCCAATAACTGAAAAGAAAGAAAGAAACGACACTTAAATAACCGTTTATATTTTTAGAATGATGTCAAGATAAAAGATGAACTCCGTTTTCTTGGTGTTAAATTTGAATATCGTTTTAATATCTATGTATATGTACTGAACAACAATACAGAAACCAAGTCAAGAATAAGTTGTGCTTCCGTGCTTGCCTCGAGCAGCTTCACGTGGCGACATTTCCAGCAGAGAGGTTGAAGTGACTTGGCTTTCCCAATGACGTCCACATATTTGGAATATTCGAAAAACCGTCTTTATGTTTTGTCTCAACTTTAAAATAAAATGATTTGCCCATTTTTTAAAACCACAGGAAAGGAAATAGGACCAAATATTACCGAATAAAGAAGCGAGGAGCCCAACATTATGATTAATTGCATTTCTTTTCACAGTGATTTCTTAAAGGAATGATTGAGACTTGTTAGTTACGGTTTTAAGTGTTCGTTGTAATTGTATAGTTGTGTCTAACTTTAATTATGGGAGGTTTTTTGGTTACTGATGCGTAAACTATGAATATTTGTCAAATTACCATTTAGGAAATTTCGGGACATGTAGTTTAAAAGATTTTATGACTTTATTATAAAGTTGAGAAGTAGATTTCCTCGTTATAGTATTTTATGACCTATGCTGTATTTTAGTCTGGAGAACTTTAAATTTTAATGTTACATGCTTTAGGTATGTTGGACTTAGTATGTATATGACTTTATTTCATATGTTGCTCATATTTAAGACCAACTACCTACGACATTCACACGCCAACAAATACATTAAAATATATGTCGTATATCCGTAGACTTTTGCTCTTTTTTTAATCTACTTTTATTATAATCTATAATATGAACGGGTACCACTCATGATTAGCAACCTTTCTGTAGTAATACATTATTACAGGAAAGGTTCGTTGTGGTTTATGTGATTTATATAAATGCAATTTTTGATATGCCATGTTTCAAATTTATGCAGTGCAGTATACAGGATACTGAAAACGGTACATGTTCGATTTTCCCCGATGGGAATAACCTTTTTGTAACAGTTCTTTACAGAAACCGGTTTTCTTATATTTTTTTCTTACTGGTAAAGAAAATACGAAGTGCAGCAGCATTGAAGCTGTTAATAGTATGTAGTACTGTAGTGAGTGTATGTTAACATTTTGCAATAATTATGGGCTGCGGTAGGTGCAAGAGCCTGTGCCAGCGTATGGGCCGACTTGATCTTAAACCGAAAAGAAGGTGCATTAATAAATGCAGGCACCAATGACCTTTCCTACTATGAAACTGGTGTGATTTTAGTCAAGTAAATAGGTTAGTTACGCTGCTTGTATGCGTGCATATGCGTCGTAACTAGATAGCAATTGAATTAACTACTCATACAAGACTGTCCTCACTAATATCAAATGTTTCAGGTATCCATATTATTCATGTGCGAAGTCCTTAAAAAGGGAAAATACTTCCTGATAGTTTGTTTTGCTTGCTTCATGAAGTATTCCAGCATAAAAACATCAGAAGAACATCGCTTCATCTGCAGTTATCACGTCCTCCATAATTACTGAACAACATATGAAACATCCATTCTCTTATTTAGTTTATTGTAACAATTGCTTCAACTTCTTACTTGCCCTCAACTAGAAGTTATGATTTCTCAGATAGCTTGGGGGTCAACACTTGTTGCTTTTCGACAACGCCCTGGGTGATGGTTGTACCCTTTGGGGAAGGGAATATGAAGGGCATGACCAGTGAGAGAGAGAGAGAGAGAGAGAGAGAGAGAGAGAGGGGGGGGGGGGGGGGAGAGAGAGAGAGAGAGAGAGACTGTCATAGGAACTTGTTTATAAAAGGTATGATATTTCTGATTGAATTCTAAAGTACAGTCTTAAATTTATTTGTGTTTCGTTGATGTTTTAGATTATTGGTTGAAAAAGCCAGCGTCATGGCAACATAGGCATATTACTAACTATTAATGTTAAATATTCTTGTTTGATAGATGAATTCTAACAAAAACAGAGCAGTACTTGTTTAGCTTGAGGTCGAGACCATGATAAAGTTACAGGTCACATCATCATTAACCCTTTTGTGAGGTGGACCTGTAGGCCTGGGAGGATGGGGCAGAGGTGAGAAGGAGAGGCAGGGCAAGTAGGGGAATAGGGTAGCAGATGGAAGATGAGAGAGAGAGATAGCAGGGGCTTAGGAAATTGGTACACGATGAAGCTTCTGATAAGGCCGTTGAAAGGGAGCTATGTTTGGGGGGTGGGGGTGGGATAGAGGGACAGGGGTTGTAGAAGACTGAGAAAAGTGAATAATTATAGATGGAATTTATTGATAGCAAGCAATAGAAAGAATTGTAAAGATGGTGCTTCCACCCTCCTATCGCTCCTCATCTCCATAGATTTGGTGGAGGGGTTGACGCGGATCGCGATAATGTCAGCCCTTGAAAACTATATCCTTCCTTGTTCTACTCGTTATGTTTTTATTAGCTGCGGTTATTCCCATTCGTATTGTATTCCTTGAGCTGTTTGTTCTCCTTGTGAGTGAATATTTTATGCAGAAGTACACTGAAACTTTCTTTTGTTTATTTTGTTTTTAAGTTGGCATGGAAGTGTTTGTGCAAACCTACAGTATTTCATACAAGATCTCTCTCTCTCTCTCTCTCTCTCTCTCTCTCTCTCTCTCTCTCTCTCTCTCTCTCTCTTCTCTCTCATCTATTGTTTTCTGAAGTGTCTTTTTTTTTCTAAGAAGAAGATTAATTTATGTCCCGTAGCCACAAATCATCCTCTCGGCAGCCATTTAAGACTAAGACGAGCCAATTAAAGGCGGTAAATTATTTGGATAAATTGCCTCGTGCACGCACGTTGCAGACGCCCAGTTCATTTGCAGAAATCATTGAGAAGAACTGCAAATGGCAAACTCATAGCTGTGACCTTTTTTAATGTTTATTGGTCTTCATGGTTTATGCTGTTGCTTTTGTTTCATTTATCATCGTAACTCCGGTTTTCCAAGAAGGGATTCGAGACTGGTTAAAGCAGACAAAATTTGTCATGGTTCATCAGTCAAACATCGATGACAAATACTTGCCCGACCAAGTAAGGACTGCCGTATCATGTAATTGTAAATGCAGGGGACGGCAAAGATTTCCCAAGTCAAAAAAGACCAAGGGGATTGGAGCGAGGATTGCTTTGTTTACGTCGCTTTTTTTTATAGAAATTGTAATAATGATATTGCTAATTAATATTGTTGAAGTTTCATGGATAATTTTTTGATATTCAATTTAGACTGAAATTTAGTACCTATCAAAATTACTCTTCGTCCTTTATGTGTCTCAGTTTTCCTGCGACATATTGAAAGTACGATATGAATCAGCTATTTTCATGTTTCTGAAAATTAGGAGACACTATGTAAAGTTTTCTTAGAACGGGAGTTTTCGAAATTTTAGTAATATCTTTTGAAAAAGAAAGACTTGTTTTCAGTTTGGTGAGGATTCCGGCTAAATGTATTTTACATGTTTCGGGACTTAAGTAGAATCATTGTGAAAATTGCTCAACATTAATGACACAGTATTATCGACCTGGGAGAGAGAGAGAGAGAGAGAGAGAGAGAGAGAGGAGGAGAGAGCTCTAGGCCGTGAAGCACCGTTCTACCTCCTTTAACATAAATTGATCAACGCCTGCTACAAACGCATTAACGCCAATCTACTTCAGTCTTTGTCCAAGTTGAGCCTTAACGATTGCTAATATTTGTGGTCTGGCTAATTCTTATTGCTGAAGCAATTATAAGGGTCACTGACATGCGCCGAATATAAGTCTTGCCAATAGCTATTACTACCAAGAACTTTAGTAATTTTGATCTCATGTCGATTTCTGGTTACTTTCCTGTTTGCCTGTCTTGATATTAGTATTATTTCCTAATACTCTGGAATTGCTGTGATTCAGAGATGGGTTTCAGATAAAGGAAAATACCCAGCGTTGTCCTATCCACCTTTTGAAAATTACTAGGATGAAAAATGACAGTGCTCATGTATATTTTTGCTGCGAGAAGTTTACCGCTCTATGATTGCCAATCTTTCATCTTACCTTCATAAATCATACCAGCTATGTGTGATATTTTACCAATATTTAGATTATGCGTTATGCAAGTGGCATCTATTAGTTTATTGATAGCAGTATCGCAAAATTATCTTGTTTCCTTTGTAAACATTATAAAGACAATCAATATTTATTTTGACTGTAAATGTGTCAAAATGCTTGATAATTTCTTGATATATATGTATATGTGTATGAATGGATGTTTGATATATATACATACACACACACACAAATATATATATATATATATATATATATATATATATATATATATATATGTGTGTTTGTGTGTGTGTGTGTGTGTGTGTGTGTGTGTGTAAAGTAAGAAAAAGAGATAATCCGTACTTCTTCCTTCTAACAGTGAAAATGTACATAAAGCAGAGCAATTGAAGCTGTTCACTTTTATGAGACCAGCCAGGTGGAAAACGAGCTGGAGATGTAAATCGTTTATTGTACAAGACAAATAATGCGTTAATGGGAGTAAGATAAAGCTCTAGCATAATCTCGGGAAGGGAATATTTTTTACAGCGACTTATGAACGTAAAATAATTGAACAGGTTTGAAAAAAAATACTGACTTGTTTAGTTTAATCCCTATTGCAACCAGACATGCGAGTTTCTGATAAATAGTCGTGTCGTACAATGATTGGTTGTGTTTGTGTGTATGCATGTATGTATGTGTGTTTTGAGTGTGTGTGTGACAGGAATCACAACACCTGGTAATTATGCTCACACACTCACACATACGCAATATATATGTATATATATATATAGATATATATATATATATATATATTAAGCAAATACCACAGGAAAAATGATAGGCAGAAATTCGTAGTCGAGCAGTATTGTCCTTTAAAAAGACAAATGTCTTTATATTAAAGGACGAAAGCGCCCGGCTGCGAATTTCTGTTATTATTTTTCCTGTGCTGTTCGCTTATATCATGAGGTCACGCGCATCTACTCGATTTCTTAAGCAACATATATATCATATATATATATATATATATATATATATATATATATATATATATATATATATATATATATATATATATATATTATATGATTATATGTATACACATACATACATATATCCATACATACACTTGTATACACGTAAGTTTTTGTGTTGATGGGTATTTTGCGTCCATTTAAAATCGTCCAGTTTCAGCGTTTTTGTTAATACTTTCCTTGAGGTTCAGCATCGTCTGAGTTAGTAGAGAACTACTTAGGAACAAGAGTGATCTTTACGACGTTTCCGTAAGTGTGCTATATATCATCGTAAGCTGTAGCCGACTCAGACTGTCATCTTGTATCAAGCCCATATAAATTTTGCTTCTGATGCTCGTAATGCCAAAGCTTTATAACTTTCATTTCAAAGGTTACTTTTATGGGGATTGTAGAATTTTTATTACTTTTCCTGTGTTTTCACTTTGAGGTCAGCTTCCCGCCCCATCCACCAAAAAGGCAATGAAAAAAAAAATATATATGAGAAAAGAGAACATGGATTTGGTTATTAGATCTGAAGGGCATTTGTGGAGGGGCACGGGAAGAGAAGATAAATTGCCGGATTAATGTAGAGGCTACAAGATAGAATAAAGTAGGTTTGCCTGGGAGGGATCTTTTTCTCTCGTTCGTTCCTTCATAGAAAGCACTTAAGTGAGCTTGGTGTTAAAACCGCCAGTAAGAGGCCAATTACCATCTGTCTTGGAGAACGCCATGGCTATTACGGAATTGTTGTAATGCCTACCTGCTGCTGACGGCCGTTTCGGGGCATTTCGAGACAGAAGAAGAAGATAGACAGAGACGGAGTAGTTGGGAAGGGGATCGGGGAAGAGAAAAACTATACCATTCGGGGCACAATAGATGGCTTTTGAGGTTTTATTTGGTTTTCATTTGAGTCTGATCGGTACCAATATTTTGTGCTATTTGTTTGGAGACATTTAGGAGTCTCAGCTAATGTTCTCTTGTTTGCAGTGTTTTTTCTTCTTATTCTTAATTAATTAATTTTTTTTTTATGAAGCAATTTGGACTTGGTTGGTGTGTGTTTGTATGCAAGGTCCATATATCAACCTCGTTTGCAGATTTACAATTATTTGTATATTATGTGAGTCGTGTGCACGTACGCCTGTGATGTTGTATACTCATATTAATTTAAGCCCTTGAAGACTTCCAATCCTATCATCGTCGTGACGAAAGCTTTATTCAGCTGTTTGATGATTGCATATCTCGCAACATTACTCGAAACTTCTTCCTCATCGCAATCCCAGACATAGCCTTTCAAGGAGGTTTCACTAAGATCTTGCTCAGCCGTTAAGCCTTTCAGATATTCAGAATCGGGCGCCATTTCTTTAATGCATTTAACAGCGTTAATTCATAGTTGCCATCCTTTTGAAACCCCCTCTGGAGGAGAGCTGGCCAAGCGGAAAATGAGCTGCTGCCACTCGGTGATACTTGAGCTGCTGCTGCTTCGCCATTCTTATTGCGCCAGTCTGAAACTAGGTGTTTTTTTTTTTCAATGGGATAAGTCTTAAAGTTTTTTCTTTTAGTTCATATATGTAGCTTTTTTTCGTATTGGAGGATGCTTCAGTTTCTTGAGGCATTTTGTTGTATTTGTAAGAGTGGCTGTCTTGTATGTAATATGTTCTTTTCATACCTTTTGTAGGATCTTTTATTTCTAAAAGGATCTATGTTTTATTCTTAATGGGATTTCTCATATGCTTAATAGACTCATGTTGCTAAATGAATTTTAAGGAGGATTAACTGTCACCTAATTAACAACTTTTTATTTCTAAAAAAAAATCATTTCTAAACTTAATGGAACCTTTTGATTGTAATAATATATTTTTGTACTATTAAAAGAGCTCCTTAATATATTTGATTCTCATTTAATTTTTAAAGTATTATTTATCGTTTACTTCAATGTTTAAGTGTATTCGTATATTGCCTCCTGTCTCAAGACCGTAAGATGCTCATTTGTCTTGCAATAGTGTTAAATAAATACAATCCTTTCAATGCTAGTGACATATTTTAAGTACTAATTTTGAATGCAACAAGTGTTTATGGAATATATTTAATAACTATAAATTACCTGCGAAGGTGCATCGTCATTGATGCTTTGTAAAATAAAAATTAAAAAATTAAATTTATTGTTAAATGTTACTCGTCATCTAAATGTTATGTCATGCAGTCAGTTTTTATTTCTGTGGTTTTGTCGTCTTTCTTGTCTTGACAATTGGTAACTTCTTTTTTCCGTATTCCGGTCAGTAGGGTTTCATTATTATTATTATTAGTGTAAACCCTTTTAATGAGGTGTGAAGATTCGTTTCTCAAGGACAACCGTAACCGAACCTGTATCAACAAACTTTAAGTAGAAAGCCTCGTTAAGATTTCCTCGTCATCATGGACTACTTCATCTTCCTGATACCTTCATTCGAGCGTAGAAGCGAGCCTTCTGCGTTCCTGACTCCAAGCGCAAGTGTTGATATTTTCTATATTAGTCGCTAGAGACGACGCCCTTTCGCTGTCACCCATTTGTCTTGCCTGAAGGCCCCTGAAAGGCTTTTAAACATCTCTATATCTTAACGAGCCAAGTCCACTAGGATCTTGGAAGTGTCTTCCCCCATGTTTTAGTGCTGGGTTATGATGAGGTTTCTTTTTATATGCTTTTAAATCGGTTGACTTGAATCTCTCTCTCTCTCTCTCTCTCTCTCTCTCTCTCTCTCTCTCTCTCTCTCTCTCTATGTATACAGGAAAAGAGGTGATGGAAGAGTGAAGAAATATTTCTTTAATTATATATTGCGGATTTTTTTTTTATACCTCAAGAGTGTTCGAGGAAGAAGCACTTGGCCTTTTTGCCTTAATGTGGTGAAGGAATGTAAGCATCAGCTGTATCTCCCCCTTAGCCTCTATAAGTACCATTATGTCATCATCTTTAATGACTTTGCATCATAACTCCTCCCAGATTTCTGCTCTCCCTCCATCCCCTTCCCCATTCTCATTCTCATCTTCTCTAAAAAGGTTTTTACCCAAATAAGGAGCAAGATAAACGGGGATGCATAATGCAGCTCTTTGGGAGCTTATTTATTATACTGTTCTCTTGAAATCCCTACACCTCATTACGCTGGTTTCAATCGCACGCCGCTCATTATGAGCTTCATTTGTGGGTCTTTGTTGTATTAAGTTGTTTGATCCCACATTTCTTGTTTTTTGCCTTTTTAGTAGTGTTTTACTTTTTTCTGGGTCAGTGACCTTACTCCTTTCCGCTCTCTTATTCCCAGATTCCGTTACGAAGCAGACATGATTCATTTTAGCGGAGGACGCAACCTAACCTTGTTGTCTCGTCAGCGTGAGAGCTCTTGAATAATGCAAGATTACTGATATTATAAGAAAGAAATAGTATGTTACTTCTCTCTCTCTCTCTCTCTCTCTCTCTCTCTCTAGGTCTCTCTCTCTTTCGTCTCTCCTCTCTCTCTCTCGTCTCTCTTCTCCTCTCTTCATCAGGAAAAAAATCGTGCAAATAAGATTTAAAACAAATCTCGGCCCATAGGACACAATGGAGTTTGAAATAATGGGACGGACAATCTGATTTTCTAATCTGCCTCAGACCTGATGAGGGAAACGAGAAAAATGAGGGAAGTGAAAAGGGCCTATAGGCCCTAACCCCTAAATAAGCAGTAAACTTCCTCTCGTTAAGGAAGATTGCGAAGGAAAAATGAAGCAGGGAGAATTTTAGATGTTGCACTTTAAGAATTTTTGGATTCATGCCTTTGTATTTACCTATTAAAACGATGGTCAGATCGCCTTTGTATTTAATTTGAAAAACGATTATCATATTTCATGGAAGTATAATTCCTAACAGCTGGGAATAGTCTTCATGACGAGAAGGGGCCATAAACATGTTTATGTAGATGGAGGAGATGGCAAAATCGGCGTATGAGCCCTCTTACCTCCTCGTCCGTGTAAGATTGCTTGCAGGTCTTTCGGGGAAAGCCAGATTTTATTATGCAGTCACCCTCATAAATGAGATCGGTCAGAAATCTGAAGTGGAAGACCTTCGACCATTATGAGGAAAACCGAGGATGGTTGGTAGCAGGTCATTTGGTGTTTAGTATGAAAGCTCTCTCATCCAAATATATGAAGCAAAGATTTTTTTTTATCTATTTGCGCTATTATTTAGAATCAGTTTATTAATTTATTGTAAAAATTGTGGTTATGAAATTTTATGTGCTATTTTGACGTCAACACATTTAGTTTCCAGCTGATGCGTGATTTTTCTGAAGTATATGTTTTAAAAGCACCTCAGACTTTGATAAGCATCAAAGTCATTGTGTGACATAATCATATACGTTTACTTTTTTACATTTATTCATAGGCTTGTTTATTTGTGTGCCAAGTTCCATCATTTAGTATTTTCTCGTATTGTCCAACACTAACCAGAGATGCGTCACCGATATGGAGGGTTGAGTGTGCTGATCACTCCAGGGGAATTTAATGTATTGTCTGTTGTCAGACAGTTTATTATCTTCAGTGTCCTTGTTTACAAATACTCTTGCATCGAGAGGCAACTGGCCGGCCAGTTGTATCAGAATTGGAATTTAGCTTTCAACGTTTTAGTCACTTTCTGTGTAGTATTCGCTTATATGATGAACGCACGTGCATCTAATATGATTTGTTAAGCATATATATATAATATATTATATATATTATATATAATATACACATACACACACACAAAAGCATCAAGTGCTGTTATTTATATGCTGGCGTATGAGATGTTGTATATTATTATTATTACATTATTATTATTATTATTATTATTATTATTATTATTTTTATATAATAATAATAATAATAATAATAATAATAATAATAATAATAAACTGCAACCCTATCCAGTGGACCCCAGTAGGTAGCGCATCCCAGTACGCAATAAAAATGGAGAAGTAAAGAATAAACTATATACGAGAAGTAATAGAAGGAAAACAAGTACAGTGAATAGCATAAAAAATTAATAAGACAAATAAGAGTTGAACCATGAAGTGAAACTGAAGTCTTTGTGTTTAACAAAAAAGCATTTGCACCTATTTTAAACTCATTCATTAACTTCATGGTTAGGCAGATCATTCATTAATTTGATCAAATCAGCAATCAGACTTCTAGATAATGGTATGGTATTGAACTTTGCATTAGAAGCAAATCTAATACAGTGCCGTGTATGGTATAGTCTGGCAGGACCCACTTAAGTTTGTGGGTTCTGAGCCTGGGAAACTCAGCACTGTGGACTAATTTATATATCACGCACAGTAAGGTGATTGAATGGCGGCCAGAAGTTAATGCTAAGACCTGGGGTACGAAATTTTAATAGAGCTCAAGTTTTTTATCCAACAATTTTCTTAGCATATCAAAATAAAAGAATAAAAATAATTATTATATATAGATGTGTGTACATATTAATTTTTTGTATAAAGATATATTGTTATTGATTGGGTCGTCAAGAAACACAGATCCTAGTCTCCTCCAAGTCTATTGTCTTTGTAGTGTTCTCCTTTACAGGATAAACTTCGCCTTTTTGGTTTAAAAAAAAAAAGAAAACAAAAAGAAGGAGGAATCTGCGAAAAATAAGTAATCGTTGTGGGTTTAATGTCGAATGTTGTCCTAACATACCTTATGAGTTTTGAAGAATATCCTTATCTTGGAAATTGGAGCTATTTTCGAATTATGTGTTCTCTCTCTGCTCGTTGAAATCTTCATGGCATTGAAGATTTTCTATCTTGAAATTCAAACATTTATTTTTCAAGAAAATCCAAGGGATGACAGTTCAATGTTTATCAGCCTACATCTGCCTCTTACCCTATCTTTAGTAGGCATTTGAAGGCATTAGTGTTTACAGGCAGGTGGGTGGTGAATAGGGGGAGGGGGACCTGTAGTTAAGGTGTGTTATTCGTGAGCGCTTTGTCAGCGACTTCCACGGCAACGTCCCAGCGACTTTTTCCCCCTTCCTTTCCCCGTTACAAGTTCACAATCCCTGCAAGCTTTTCAGTACCATCTCAGAAGACGGAACGCTATTAAGTACAATGAACTGAGGGACTCTCTCTCTCTCCTCTCTCTCTCTCTCTCTCTCTCTCTCTCTTACGCACGATATAATTTAATTGCGGGTAGACTAAATATAATAGTGAGCCTGAATTGATGTTGAAGACATTTCATATTTTAAAATCTTACTGTAAGGGTTAAATTTTTCTTCAACTTCTTGGACTAATCTTGCATTTTAGACCCAAAGCATCAGAGTAAGTATCTATTTCGAGGCATCCAATTAATCACAGAGTACTTAAAAGTTGGCCGACGGCCGCTGCGTCTCGCTGGTATCTGTACAAATAGAAACGTGTGTGTGCTGTAGCCGGAGCCGTCGATTTGTTCCGAGATAAACAGAAAAGAGGTTTTACCACAAGTACAAACTGGATTAGTAACCAATGCCATAAAGGTGTCGTTCCGCGCCTGAAACCCTCCCCCTCCCTCATTCCCTCAGCACATTTTACGTAACCTCTATATTTAGCTTTGTTTGTTAGTCGAAATGACGTCTTCCCTCCTTTCAATACTCGTGTTAAAGAAATGAGACTTCTTGTATTACGGGTAGTCTGAACCTGTAGGGTGAAGGTGCCAGACCTCGAAAACAGATTTGACGGAGCTTTACTGTAATCTCTGCTTGAGCGACTCGTTAATGGAATAAAGATCGCTGGAACCTGCCTGTGATTTGATAAAATGCGGACAAAAGGAGATTGTGTTTCGTGTGTGTTCGTGCGTGTAATTCCGAAGGGCTTTGCCAAGAATCCCTTTTATTGTGTTCTGGTCGCAGTCTCACTTGTTAACAACCGGTCTCCAGCGTCAGAAGTGCAGGAGAAGGAACACAATAAAAGCATCGTAAGCATCACGGTGATTTACAGCCTTGTTGAGAAGGGCATAAACCCATTGCATATTCCTTTGACCTCTATGGTGTCTTAAAACCCCTCTTGGGGGTCGAAAGGGTTGAATTATATGGGCTCTTTAACTCGGCAAGGGGTTTCAGCCAGGTGTTAAAATTGTTGTGTTATCTCTCTCTCTCTCTCTCTCTCTCTCTCTCTCTCTCTCTCTCTCTCTCTCTCTCATAACTTTATATAAGAACTAAAACGTATTGATATTTTTTCTCCTCGTCAGTTAGAATAGAGAATGACCATCTCCCGACAATTAAAGAGTGTTAGACATGATTTCATTCAAATTTACGAAGTTGTATTTTTTTTATCTCAAAATTTTTTTTACCCCTAATTTTTTTTTATATTCCTTGAATATCGGAGGAAATGTGTCTGCCTACTTTGTTCACATTAATTAGAGGACAAACTTCCTTGAATGTTAGTGTCCTATAAGACTACTAGAAAGGTGCTAGAATATTTTCCATTCATCTTAAAGATTTTTTAATAATCATAGTGTGTATGTATGTATGTGTATATATATATATATATATATATATATATATATATATATATATATGTGTGTGTGTGTGTGTGTGTGTGTGTGTGTGTGTGTGTGTGTGGACTGGACACCAACATGCTCACAGATTCTAAACTAGGCTGAACTAATCTTAATTTTGTGCGCGTTTTCACGGCAGTCTTGGTCTCTTTTATCCCAATGAAAATGAAACGAAGAATCTAAGTTTTACTGTGTGTGTGGAGAGGAAGACAACTAACCTCCGAATGCTTAACATAGGACTCAGAAGTTCTGTCGTGTGGCAATGTGACGGTAAGAGAAAAAGCCAGAATATATTGTCCATCTGCTAAGAAGTGGATGTGGTGTTGATTCTGTAATCATACTTTTCATTTATACAAATATTAGAAGAATAATAGAAAAACCTAGGCTCATTAAATATCTATCCTTTTAAATAGTTAAATCTTTCCAGTCGATCATATATTTGATCTGTAATATTAAGACTAAACCTGCCTCGTGTTGCCACAGTTTCTCGTTCCTACAGCAGCCGTAACTGTTCTTTAGGTTAGGGACCATTTTTACCGTGTTTCTTGAGTCGTATGGATGTGCCAGTTTCTACGTTTCTCCCCGATATATATTATTATGTTCAAGATATAAAGTTTTGATTTCTCATCTAGTGTTTATTTGAAGTTTTCTGAAGGCACTCTGCAAACGAGCTGCTATTATGATTAATCTCGCCAACATAATTATCATTAGCGCTGGTAGTAGTAAAAGTATTCTCTCAATTTTACAAGTAGTATGTCCCACTGCAGGAGGTCAGATAGTTTTTGTTATTTTTTCTTTGATTTCTGTCCGCCCGGCGATTGTGTATTAATGCATGTTGTTGTGTAAGAGGGTATAGAAGGTTGGGTCTTCTTTATTGGGGGTGGGGCAAACAAAAGATTTCAGGGGACTTGCGCTTCTTTGTTATATTGCTAGAGAAAATTTGATTGGGAAAGTGAGTATGGAGTTGTGTCAACTGGTTCCAAAAGTTGGAAATACTACCTTCATCCTTTGATTTTGCAAATAGAAAATGTTGAACGGCTATAGGCCTATAATTCATCAATTTATTGTGCACTTTTTTTTAGTGGACTGTAAGCCCGCTGATGTAGGAATATTGGTAATCAAACAGGAAAACCGTAGATCTCGGCCGAATGACTGGTGAATGCAATTCGAGCTGGAGTAGGTCACCCGAAATATATATAACTTGATTCAATTTTGCTGTCATGATACCATAAATTCATAGAAGGCTTATAGGGTATAGCCAAAAGGTATCTTTAAAATCCAGTTCAGAGTGCATTGACTGTAAAACAGGAATCTGAACAGCATATCTCCTAATGAATGTGAATCAAAAGGATGTCTCGACTGGCGCTCTTATAAACACAAGCTACTTTTTTGTAATTCTAGCAAACTTTTTTTATTATTATTAATTAAGAGGCAGCAAGTTTTGTAACATGAGAAGCATCTGCCGCTCATTATCGTTCTGTCGAAGCGACGCAAAAGACTAAACGAGTCTCGCTCTCCAGAGACACGAATTAAACAAGGACAAACGGAGATGAAGTCGAATTTTTATGAGAATTCTTTGTAGCTGAGACTTAATGTGCTTGAGAAATTTCTCTCCCAAGTTTCTTTGCAACTTGATCCTTTGTGATTTCCATTGCTCCCTTGCATCTTCTCTATTCACTTTTTCATTGTCCAGTTTCCCGTGGATCTCTGCTCCCCTCACCGTTTGTCTAGTCCGCTGTAGCTCTATTACTAATTGTTTTCCTTGGATTTTGTCTTCGAACCCATTTTTAGTTTTCTTTATAAGAAAACTATTTAGATGGTTCTGTCCATCCGCCCTCACATCTTAAAAACTACTGAGGGTAGAGAGGTGCAAATTGTTGGGTTGATCATCCATCCTCCAATCATCAAACATAACAAATTGCAGCCCTCTAGCCTTAGTTTATATTTTATTCAAGGTTAAAGTTAGCCATAATAGTGCGTCGGCAACTATATAGGACAGGCCACCACCTGGCCGTGGTTAAAAGTTTCATGGGACGCGGCTTGTACAGCATTATACTGAGACCACCGAAATATAGATATGTTTTCGGTGGCGTTGATTATACGATGCATAGAAAACTCTATTGCACCGAGGAAACTTCGGCGGATTTTTTTTTTTTTTTTTTTTGCAACGAAACTGTCAATTACTCAGACAATTATTATTCTGCCCGCTTATGACTACATGCTTACCAGTCCCATATATCTTCTGTTGCTCATTTCATTTTTTTTTTCTTTTTGTTCCTGTTTACCCTAAGTTTTATCTGTGCCCTTTTTGTGGATGTTAATTATTTAAGAGTAGATATGGAAATTTATCTGCGAATTGAACTAGTGCAATCCACAGCTCTATTCCACTTTTTACTGTACAGGCTCATGAAATTATTCACAAAATTTTCTCTGTCTATTATTTGCCCATTTTACTAGTTCTGCTTTTTCCGTGTAATTCTCGGTGCTTGTTATTCATTCTCTCTTGTAATCCTAGATTTCAATCCTCGTGTGTGTGTGTGTGTGATTGAGGATCTGTTTGCTATTTGCTGTTCGTGTATCTTCTCTTCAATTGTTTTGTCTAAGCCTCTCTGCTCTCTTCACTACTTCCATTTAATTAACTCATCTCTCCTCAGCCTATTCTTAAGACATTTTTTTTTTTTCCATCTCCGGTCCCACAGTCAATGTATCGTCCTGCATTCGTTCCTTACTTACAGCAACATCGTTCTTCTTCCTTCAGTCACATAATATATATAGTATATATATATATATATATATATATATATATATATATATATATATATATATATATATATAAAGAGAGAGAGAGAGAGAGAGAGATATCCTTCCCTCGACTCGACGCTATCTAGTCCTTTCATATGTTTTCATTTCTTTATAATCTCCACTTGGCTTTATTATAAACCCCTCTCTGTCATTTATTCATCTAATGGTTGTGTAAGACTCCATATTCCCTTGGTTTCCCTTTATCCCTCACATCGAGTGCATCGTTTCTGTCCTACGAGTCGATTCTCTTGTAAAGTCAGATTCCTCTCCTCTAAATGAGTTTGAAACACTCTCTTAGTGCGCCTTATCTCTTCCCATCCTCTTTCCGTTAAGCAGTTGCATTCCGTTGGTGTTTACTGAAGCTTATTTTATATTTACGCTAATTGTGCTAAAGCAAGAACAGCTCCCTTTCATTTTAGACTTCTCCACGTGGCGTACTTAGACACCTGCTACTTTTCTAGGGGCTAAGGATTTGGTTGTACGCATGTCCGACCGCTTTCAGTGAGAAAAGGCGAAACCTAGTGATCGTTGGGGCACGGCTGGAGGCAACGACCGCTGGAACTGCTGCAAGTTGCCAGATTTTGATAGATATTCTATTATTTCGTGATGATTATTAATAACCAGCAATATTTTAATGTGCTTCCCGTTGTTACTCTGAAAGTTAGATTAAACAGTTCTTCTACGATGTTTATGTTTATTCAAAATAGCATACAGGTAAACGCGAGCCATCGTAGAATATTATGGTAGGTGGCAATAGCGTTGCCTGTACTCGACTCCCGTAACCTTGGTCGTCCTTGCCCGTCATGATGCCAACTTTTGCTTTTACTATTTTTATTTATTGTTTTTTATTTTTTTTTATTACACGGGGATTTGGCTGAGCGCTGGAATCGTGAATCATCAAGCCAAATCCTTTTCCAGTCGGTCATTTTTTAAAATCCCTCATGTAGATAAAGCTTATCCCCGCTCCGTTAGGAAGTTCGTTAAGAAGCATAATTCGAAATCGGTTCCATGAAATGGAAACGGCTCTGTGTTGCTGCTGCTGCTGCTGTCGTTGATCCACGCTTCTCTCCATCATGCCAGAATGCTCTTGCAGTCACGATTTAACGTTAATTATCGTTCTAAGTTTTTGTAAGTTGGTGTTTGATTTGCATTTATCCGTGAACGCGCTGGAGACGTGCATTCCTGGTTGCTTCCCTGATTTTTCATTAAGAAATCAAATTTATCAGTAAGCTGATTGGAAACTCATTTACTTTCTTCATAAGTAGAAGAAAGGGAGCTGTGGTTTTTATTTTACACAAAGATTGAAAAGGAAATGTCTAGAGTTGATTTGAAAGCAGCACGCATGCAATAGTAGAGGTGTTTAGTGTTTTGCATGCGAATGCGATGGTTTTGCTTAGCTATCATGAAATATTAACAGCCAAAATATGTTTCGAAAAATTTAACTCAACTAATACAACACAAACTTTTTATAGAAAACGTGTTGTCTGACGAGAAAGGGAGAAGACGTTCCCTCTTCGGTAACTTCGCCGGTTAATCAAGGAAGTATAGCTCTTGAGTTATTGGGGAAGATGAGTCGAAATAAATTCTCTTGACAGTCGGCTCTCGGCGTTCATGTTTTTTCCATTGTATCTCAATGAAGTCACGGAAATGATCGACGAAACTCGTGGCATACTAGAGGGAAGGGTCAGGACTATATGACCCCTCCAGATGACCCCTCGTTTCTCCCGTGCTTCGCGAAGGGAGATAAAAAACGATGGAGTCAGGAAAGGTCTAGCTACTTTCTCACCTTTACAAAGGCAAAGTTATTTTGACTGTTAATGATCTGGTTGTTGTTGTTTATTCTGTTACTCCTTTCGATTTTCGTCTTACTTGCCTATGTGATTTTATTGCCTACCCGTTTTCCGAAGTCGCTCCACTTTAGGAACAGGTAAGCAAGAAGGAATATACATAGTTTCACGAAATGCATTGCACAGTTATTCTCAGCTTATTTTTATCATACACAAAATTGTGCAAACCGAGTAAACATTGCAACTCCAAGTACATTCATTGCAAAACGAGGAAATTATCATATCTACTGGAATGTATGTGCAAGAGTTTACATAATCAAGCAGTCGGATGTGCTCAAGGAATCTTTGTAAGTCATTCCATAAAATAGTCGATTCGGTCTTGGTCACTGCCATGCCTGCTCCTCAGAACCTCCTTTCTTAAATGCGCGTTCATCGATTTCGCATGAGATATTTTAGATTTGTTTTTAATTTTAACCGACTTTGTTTCCAAAAAGTATTTTTATGGAATAATTTTTCCCATTGCCAAGCGGAATGAAAACAGAGATAGTTGATTAAACCTTCAGTATTTTTTGAAAATTAAGTTAACTGTAAGCCTTCCACTGTGACTTCTTTTTTTAAATATTATCTGCAGAAAAATAATAAATGGCTTATCATAGGTAAATTGCAAGCATTGGCACCGTCTTTCAATGTTTTTAATATATATGTTGTGGTAATTAAATTGAATGTTACTTATTTGTATATCAGACCAGGTACTGAAGGAACTTATGAGTTTTGTTTCATATACTTCTTAAACTCAACACATCATGAATCACTCGTTGATGATGTTCCAGACTGATGTGGAGGCACAATAATTGGAGACGTCAAATACGTTCTGGAAATATATGAGGCAACGGAACGGTAGGTGAAACCCATTGAAATGGTGCGACCTCTCACAGATTGAATTGACCTTGTATGATTATACTTGCAAGTTACAAATACTGTGTGATTGTTGAGCCTGATAGAAGCCTTGTACCTGCGTGTCTAACTTCTGCCATCAATTCTATTGACAGACAAATGTTGGATTTTTGTGTTATGATTTCCCTTGTGTAAGGTACGATTACGGTACCGAAATTGTGACAGAAAAGTCTATGTTTTGCAAAAAACTAAAATAGTGTTGAATGTGAAAAAAAATCATGATCTTTGTTGGTTTGCTAATGACGGCATATCGTAAAATTCATGGACTCTATCAAGGATTTCTTGTATGTCTTACCTACGGTGCGCCGTTACTGTGCTGGTGATAATTCATGAACAGTGGATTAGGAATTGTTTATTGACCGTGTACCTAGACCGCGTTCGCAGCTACTCTCACACACACGTGCTTTTGTACGTGTAGTAAACTTGATTAATCAAGCATCCGTAAACTGTTCAAATTTAAGTCTACGGGATGTACACTCCAGTTTAATTATCTTTAGGTATGACTACGATATTTTTCGAGTCATGTTAACTACTGATAAATATTAAATTGATTTCAATTTTTTATTCTGCTTCATTTCACTAGAATCTCGAGTAAAGAAGTTTTATTAAGAGTTGAGTGTGAGTATAGATTTTGTGCAGTTTTTCACATTTATTTAGAGCTCTGTCGACTGTATTCACTTTGTAGTATTTACTTTTAATCGTGGTCTCATACGACAAAATAATGTAATGAGCCTTTCTCTTTGTGGCATCCACACTAATATGTTAACCATATTGTTGGATGCGAATCGGTCATAAATTTTAATAATTTTGTCTTCTTTGTGGCAGAAGGTATTTGTTTCTTCAAAAAAGTAAAGTAACAAATACTAGAAATATTGGTGTATGCTTGTTGCTTAAAATTGTATTCTTAGAAGTTGATGAGAAATGTATGAACGTGGAAGTTGTGGGTAACGTTAGCTTCACATTATTGTGTCGATGCGCCTTATTTCGGCGTCGAGATTCTGAATTCTTCAAAGTTTTAATCGACAGATATCTAATTAATTATCACATTTATTTAATAATAATACCAAACTGGATTGCTTATTATAACTTAAGAGTGAATATAGATTTTTTTTATTCACTGGATGCCTTCAGAGTGTTGCCTGTCTCTTAGAAATTCCTTGTGACTTGAAAAAAAAAAATGATTTAGTAAGAAAAATAATCCTCTAGGCGTTTCTGCTACAATAATTCTTTTCCATTTTAGAGCAATGCTATATCCTTTAAGAATGAAATTATGAAAATGTTCATATTTCAAAAGTGCGTATATCTGAAATGGAAAATTCTCCATTTTTCATGCGACCTCTCTCCATTTCTTATTGTAAAACTGTAAAGGAACGGGTCACCTCATATGTAATAACTTGTAAACAAAATATTTTACCTTTACTTTCTTCTCTTCAAAGAGAAAGAATCCTACTCTAGTTTCAGCATTTCATTGGGATTTTCATGCTGTGAAGAGTTCCTCAGCTGCAAAGTAATGTCAAAGGCCAAATTGGAATTAGAAGGAGGGCTCTCTTCGTGATAATCTTCATTTTTGAGTTGCAAGAAAGCATCTTTTTTTTTCTTCCACGTATGTTAGGGCTAAGAAGGGCATACTCACCAAATTAAGCCCGACTATGGAAAGCAAACTGTTATCCTGCACTGCCAAGAATCAGAGGCAGGTGAAAGAACTCTGGAAACAAAAACGTATTGAAGCGAGTTTGGTGAGGAGGCACTTCAGCTTCAAGTAACTCTTGCCCTTGGAAATCTGAGAGAGCAGATATCCTTTGGAGCCTGCCTCTTGAGTGCCGCGGTGATAATGGATGTTGTTCATTCCTCACGGGTAATTTAAAACACTTATTCCGTAGTTTACGAAGCCATTTTCTGCCAAGTCTGCTGGTCGTTGGTAAACCGAAAAGCGTGCAAGGTACTGATGGCGCCTCGGTGCGGGAGGGGGGAAGGGAGAGCTCGGAAAAAGAATGACTTGGGTTTCAGTGATGGAGGGTCAGGATGACTCGGGATGGAAACTTGGTGGGGAGAGGAGGAGGATGGCAGTACGGTTTGTGCTTGCCAGATGGGGGAAGGGTGGAGGGAAAGACTGCTGCAAGCAGCAGCCCTTTCCTCTGACATCATCATGAACCCGATGACGTCAACCGCAACGAGAAGCCGATCGGTAGTAACAACTTATTACAGGTTATTGCATTTGACCCCCACATTACATCGCATCTTCCGTGATACTGTATTGCAATGTTACAAAAATCTCGTTGTTTAAAAGGGATTTGTTTCGGATGTAACGACTTTTCTGGCGTATCATTAACAAGCTGTTGTTCATAATTATGAAATAAAGTTCGGAGTAATTCACTCGGCATCTTATGATTATTTTCTTTTGTCGTTTATTATTTTTATTTATTTGATCACGAACAGAAGTAGGGAATGGTCGACCACCTCAGGGCATTCTGAAACTTGAAGAGGTTTCATCTGAGAAGAAACTATCCTCAGTTTCCTTAAAGGGGAACGGTCGTACGGAAAATGACTGTAATTATGCCTGTCTTCTCAGTTTCTCCGTATTATTTTGAAGTTGATGAAAATTAATGCATGGTTGATGATAAGCACATGTCAAGACGTAAGATGTTACTTTATTTCTAGTATTGTATATTATCATTACGTCTATACCTATAAGTTTTTGCATTTGTAAATGTCTGAAAATCCAGGTATCACCCACACTCTTGATTAAAAAAAAAAAAATAGCATTTTCTGAAGTTGGGGGAACAGTTAGTGTGGTGGAACGTTCCAGAATTTACAGATGAAAGACTGAAGGTGGTTCCTAATATTCGGACAGCACCTTTTGGATAAGGCTTCACAATTTTTCGTTCTACTACTAAAATTGTAAACTCATTCATTTGAAACAAAACGGAACGGTTATCAGCGTCATGGACAAGAGTCCATAGAATTCAGTGCCATTATTTGTAAAACAGAATATGTAAAATGGCCATAAAGATAGGTAACACTCACTGTGCTGCCAGGCACATTATAGCGGCTTTCATGTAACGTCAAATCACTTTAAAATAAATCTGTTTAATAGCTCTCAGAAGTGATGTACAAAGTCAGCCAATTTTACCGAAAAGAAGTATAATGATAACGTTTGAAATTAGATTCATAAGTTGATAGAACAGGCAATGTTGATACTGCTCTGTTCTCTGTTAGGAGAACGGTAAAAGTGAACTTCCTACGCAGTGAGGTTAACAAATTCTTCAGAGGAAAGGTAATATTAAGAGATAATAATATCCTGAACTTGATAAAAGTATAGCAAGGTGTCATATGACTTCATGTGAAGTTCTGAAATAATGGAGACACTGAAGGAACTTTAAATGTGAAAACCTTGACAAGTCTATTTGTAATTGAAAGACTACTTTCTTCAGAAGCAATTTGGTTGGACATTTACTTACAGATTTCTTCTACATTAAATTTACTATATTTAGAATGTAAATTTAAAATGTAATTTTCATATCTCTTTCGTGCAAATTTTCTTCACTAATTTTTTTTTTAACTAATCGCACACTGTTTTATGATTTATTGTTAAGAGCCCTCGTTATTTTGTGAGAAAACTCCATTCTCTAAGCAACTTCCTTTAAGTAATCTGTTCGGAATGTTTTGAAGACAAATTATCAAAAATGTCTAAGATTATAAGTGTCGTACTTTTTCCTTCCGTGGAATCTTGTTTTTTTTCTCTCTCTCTCTCCTCACTAATTAAGAAAAGACTTCGAAGTGTGGTTAGCTTTGTGATAAAAACGTCAGCTCATTAGTGCGATCTGTGTAACATTATCCCAAAATCTTTCTTTGTGAACTTAGTGATTTTGAGAGAGAGAGAGAGAGAATCATTAGTTAGGGCTCATCATTAAATACTGAGGTGCATCAGGGTGATTGGCCTATTCTTCCTCCAACTAGGGCCTTAGTTAGTTAAAGCCTGTAGCCTATTGACAGTTGAAGCATTGGAATTTCTGCTTCAATAGTACAGGTTCTGGCCTCAACAGTAGTCTGGTGGTAGATGCTGTGATAACACGAAGTTCATGCCTTCATTATGTTTAGGTGATAGATTTTAATTGGGAGGGTGTGCATGCAAGGCTTCTTCGATCTGCTTTTACCCTCTATTGTAAATGAATAGATTTTAATTGGGAGGGTGTGCATGCAAGGCTTCTTCGATCTGCTTTTACCCTCTCTTGTAAATGAATTACTCTTTATGGAAGAATGGTGTTAGGTGAAGGTAGCTTAATGAATATCATGAGCTTGTGTGGTAATTTCTATCATAGTTGTGTACTGTCTCTTTAGCTAGCCAATTGCTCCCAGTTGTTCCTTGTGTTGGATTTTTTTTTTTAAATGACCACTGATCTTACGAATGTCTGTTAAAAAGGAAGCAAGAAAATCAGTCGCAGTCTTTTTATTGCCATTATGAAGTGTAGTCCTCAAAGCTCTCTGCGAATATCATAGCATTCCCAGCGGTAACATTCTTGCACATGAAATGCATGCTGGCACGCCCAAATACCCGCCAGTGTTCGGACGTGGCCGTGAGTCTAATTAATGGTGACGGCTATAGTTTATTACCCTTCTTAAATTTGGCGTATTTGATTCTGGCTTCCAATAGCAGCCATTTTTACTACCTAAGGAGAACTTGCAGATTGAAGCTCAAGGATTCGGTCATATTTTTCTGTTGAGAGAACTGATTCAGGACCACAATGTTGTGTCAAATATAGCTATAGAGTAAAGCTTTAAAATGGTATCACTGTTGCAAGTTTATTGTTAATAAAATTAATTTGGGCATGAAGAAAACAACTGTTGACTTTTACCATTTTGTTATGTACAGTGATAATTTTACATTTCGTCAAGTCTTTAGGTGTGAAGTTGCATGCTCAGTACCATTTTTTCTTACCTCCTGCTGATGCTGGTACTTATGTACAATTGGGTTGACTGATGTGTTTCCAAGGTTTGGGGAATTCAATACTTGTAGGTTAGTTATGGCTTGATATTTGATACCATAAAAATGACATATGTAAAATAATTGAAGGCCAAATTTGTGTACGTATGTATGTATTTACACAGCATATTCAGCATAGCATGTTCTTCCATATAAAGTTTAAAGATAAAAATATTTAGATAATGAAAATGTTCACGTTAAAGGATGGTTGGTGATTTTTGCTCTCATTTCTGAACTCGTTTTGTGAGCGAATCTTCCTAAATGAACTCATAACTCTAAAATGCATGACATGCAATGATCTTGGGCGGTGGCTTTCGGCCTTTTATTGATGTTGGAGGGTTGCCTGACATTGCGGACACAAATTCTGATATTCACGACTCTCTCTCTCTCTCCTTCTCCTCCTCCTCTATTCTCTCTCTCTCTCTCTCTCTCTCTCTCTCTCTCTCTCTCTCTCTCTCTCTCTCTGCGAGAAAATTCCGCTCCGAAATGGCAGAACCATTCTCTGTATCTCTTCTCTGTCTTCCATTAATGGTAAGATATTTGCAAGGTCACAAAGTTTCGCCCTTACTTCTCTCGCGATTTTTCTAAAGTATCACAGATGGCTGACGCTGTTCCCTCCTCCTCCTCCTGCTCTTCTGATATTTTTCTGTTTTTTCATATGTATAATTCAGTGGTCTCTGTTCCCCGTGTTCACAGGGCGCCTACACTGGTCCAATCACGATTCCATGTGGCGCCCACGACCCCCCGTGTAAGTCTTTCCCCTCTTCTGGGCAGGTGTGTGGCGGGGGAAGGGGATAGTGACCTTCCCTTGGGTAGAGCAGTGCGTACGTTCACCCCCAATGGTGGTTGTAAAGCAGTCGGGTCAGAGGGTCTCTCTCTCTCTCTCTCTCTCTCTCTCTCTCTCTCATTTTATCAAGTATTCAGAAATTTCAGTCTTTTATCGTCTCTTACATTATGTTTACCGATTTTTTAACCTTAGACGTTTTTTTTCTCTCTCTCTCTCTCCTCTGTTTATTGTACACTCTTGTCCAATACACGAGCTTTAACTTTCTTAGATAATTCTCATGTATACAGTATTTTGCCTTTTAAAGACTTGCTATTACTTCCATCGGCACTTAGATTTTCGTTTTGTGTCGTGTATCGGCATGATGTTATGAGCATCAGATCGTCAGCTTTTGCTCTTACAGATATTTGATCGATTCCAAAGACTAGAAAGGTTGTGTTTGCCAGTCCGTATTTGCATTCTCCTGTAGGAGACCCCCTCCTCCTCGGATGTTCAGATTGTCCAATTGCTTGGTTTTTCTTCCTTCGCGGCCTTGTCTCATATTTCCTACAACCCTGTGATTTAAGGCATAATAGGCATAGTATTTTTTGTTCATTTTTCATAGGTAAATAAAATATTTTTAGTCATTGACCGGTTTGCTTTTATATTTGGTAATGCGTGTCGTAATTCTTGTGCAAGATGATCATTGTGCTTGACTTTGGTGTTCTTTCTGCTTCCTTATAAAGCGAGTTTCTATCTCATATCTTCTAGGAGTCCTGTGACATAAAGCCTTTCTTTCAGACTCATCAAATTTGATCAAATTCGTCTTTCATAAAAGGAATTTAATCGCATTCTTCTCTTTCAAATGACATATGATTAGGGTTCATATGAAATGCACTCATCACTGATAAATAAAGTCTGATGCATTTAAAATGAAAAGGGAACTTAAATAATGGTATGTTTAGAATGAAAATGTCTGTTTTCGATTTCCTAACATCGTTATTGTATCCTTGAGAGATAATGATTAGGGTACATTGGTATGCAGATGTGTTTTGAACGCAAAACATTCTCTTTTTAGTTTTCTTGAATTAATGAGGGCTTAAAATTTATTACCATGCAGTCTTAAACCAATGGTTCATCATCCTTGTTGTGGGATTTAGTTGTTAACTTTGCGGAATAATTTGAAACGAAGTGCAAGAATGGCCCAGCTCTTTTCAATTGGACGCTATTGTAGCAAATAAAGGATTAAATCATGGACTACATGGAAATCCCAAGCCAAATATTGATTTTGCCGTATAGTTTCTTAATATCGGCAGCATTAAATTTCGTAAGAGTGCCTAGTCCCCTCTCTCTGTTTTGACCTTCCTTTAGGAGAATGAAGATTCGCTATTTTTTTTTTTTTCTCTCTTTTTTTAAGATGTGTCATTGCTTTGGAACCATAACATAATGGTAGGACGATTTAAGGGCTGGTATTTTTAACTCGTGCATTTTCAAGTAACTGCCATTGCCATTGCTTAATTACCTGTTAAAACTATGATCATCGCTCGTACGCATTTTTCTGGACATTATCCCCTGAAGATGTTTGGGAGGAACTTTTAGATATAATGTTTTGAGCCTTTAAGCTGCGGTTGGAATAGTTCTTAAGACGAGATGCCAGGAATGCCATTTTGATGTCAAAACTGTCTACGTAAGTGTATGTGGGTGCGTGTTAATGCTCGTGCGCTCGCGTGTGTAACCTCGCTCCAGCTGATATAAGGTTTCCTACAGGAATCTCTCGTTCTTCTCTTGTCCGGCCAGAAGCATTTCTTGGAGTTCGCTGTGCTACTCTCAGTGCCACCTCAGTCCTTTTTTCATCTTCCGGTATAGTGGCCACCGGACGTAATGCATAGTCTCTCTCTCTCTCTCTCTCCTCTCTCTCTCTCTCTCTCTCTCTCTGTAAATATAATATTGTTAACGCTTTTTGTGTAAGGAAGTCATGATTAACATGCATATATATCTAAACGATCCTGAATAAGTGAATACATAAGCGTATATAAAATGCATATAGAATGTAATTGTTCACCGTTTTCATGACTCGCGTGCTGTACTACGTACCTGTCAGGATTCCTTTCTGCTTGCCAGGAATTTTAATGTACGTAGAGTAGTGGAATAATTCAGGGGTGAAGTTCACGTAATAGTATGGTTTTTTGGTTAGAGAGCCCGTCGCGAGGAACTTTGCCTTGGTCATCATCTTGCAGGGTTAAAATATCCAAGATTAGGTAACTGTTGCTCAACTTTTTTCTCTCTCTTATTTTTCTCCCTCTCTGTTTTGTGCCTTTATTTTTCTTATTACCGGACCGAAAAGATTTTACCTTTTATTTACTTTATTGTTGATGCTTTATAGAAACAGGAATATTTATTGACACATTGATGTGTGTGTTATATATGTATTGTAATACAGTATTTGCATGGTTGTTTAGCATTGCATTTTTCCTATTTGCTTCTCTTTATTGTGACTTATTGGCAGTGACTTATTGGCATTGCCTACTGCACCAGGCTTATCCAGAAAAAAATCTTACTTATCTCCATAGATACTTCTTGTGTATGAACATTTTTAGTATGTCTGTTTAGTTTGTAAATAGATGCGGTTTTTTTGTGTTTGTACAGCGCCGAGACACACATGCATTTTTGTCATGCCTGTACGCAAGAATTATATAAAACAAAAATAAACTTAACATTATGATGGCAGAAAAATTATGCTCCGACGATTGGTTGTTCCTAATTTTCTAGAAGTAGTGACTATTGGAGGTTAAATCTTCGATTTATAAATCTATGAAGTAGTATCTGGCTGAGAATGACGAAAAGCCAGTGTAAGAACACTGAACCCTCTAGCGTTGTGACACACACACACACACACCAAAAGAAAAAAATCGAAAATGTGTATAAGTTCGGTTTAAGTAGCGTTTATTACTGTAGACTTTTTTAGTCTCTGTCAATAATTGGTCAGTAACATTAGCCTTATAATTTACATATGCTTTTTCTCAGGGGCTAAATCCTGACATTCTTTTCAGCTAATCATCTGAACATTTTGAAAGTAACAGCGGCTATCTGAATAATTTTACTTTCTCTTTTTTTCAGGTAAGGCCAGATCATATGGACATTGGTGCCACAGGAAAACATGTGCGGCGAATGGATTGTTCGTAGTGTATGTATGCCATTGTTCTTTTGTATTAGTAGTCATATTTATAGTCGACTGCTCGCTGAAACTTGAGTAATGATGTCATGAGAATGCTGTATCTACGTTGTTACAAAATTACCGTATCTATTGCAGTACCAGAGAGTTGTCTTATTAATCACTGATGAATTTAGCAACCTCACTGTTGTCTTTTCTTGTTATCAGAAAAAATAAATGTTCTCATTCGAGAGAGAATTAGTTCATGTTATCAAGATTTGTTGTTCGGCGAGTAAAAGTTTTTTTTTTTCGAATTTTAATTTTTTCTGACAGTTTTTAACCTCACCTACAATGCTTGAAATATTGCCTATATATCTTATGGAAACGTAGCCAGATCGTGTTATCACAACGACCATAATAAGATGGTTTTTAAACTTAGTTGCAAATAAGCGTTTTATACATCATCTTGCAAATAAGTGTTATCAGTCCGGCGCAAAAGGGGTAGTGTAAGATGGCATCTTTGTCAAAGAATGAATATTTAAAAGTGAAAAGGGCCAATCATAGTTACATAGTTTTGATACCAGTTATCACCGAGGGATGGTGTTGGCTAGTGACTGGCTGTATTACGTGGAAATATTCTCTCTCTCTCTCTCTCTCTCTTCTCTCTCTCTCTCTCTCTAGCGACTGGCTGTATTACGTGGAAATACTCTCTCTCTCTCTCTCTCTCTCTCTCTCTCTCTCTCTCTCTCTAGTAGCCATCTTGCTTGGTGAGACGTTCCCGCGTGAAATCAGATTAATCAACAGATATCACAAGTTTAACATACGACTAGAATTTGAGAAATATCTAGAAGTGTTCGTGAACTATCGGTGATAAGATTAGTGTGAAAATAGTAGGATAAAGCGTCTTCTAAGTTAGTTTATCAAGTGGAATACTGTAAATCAGAACAAGATGGCAGTAAGTTCCAACTGCGGGAAGAGATGGCGTAATTTAGCGTGTTTAGCAGATTCGCAATACGATGAGGTAGCAGGAAGGGAACTGGCATTTCTCATCTATGAAATCAGCAACAGTCCTAACCAAAAAGATACAAAAGCATTCATAGATATATTAGAAGGATATAATCCTTCAAACTGGAACAAATCTAATGAAAACATCTTGAAAATAATTGAAGAAGTTCCAAATAAAATCCAAGTGGTCAAGAGACTCATAAAGAAAATATACATAAACCAACATATTCCGACAAAGAAAATGAATAAGGTGAATCTTGTGAATATCCTAATTGACGCATTAGGAAAAAGAATGCCAAAAGCATGCAAACTGTGTAAGAAGGTTGGTATAGCATAGTCAATCCACAAAAACCTAATCAGAAAATGTGCTGCATGCAACATTCCGACCATCCACAGTGTGCTGAGGTAATACAAGATATGAGGAAAAGATACAAGAATTTTTTGTTCAACATGTCTATCATGGATAGACAATGTTATTAAATCAAGATTGAATGTACAAATAGTTGAGGATGAAGAAGAAGAGGAAGAAGAAAAAGAAGAAGAAGAAGAAGAAGAGGAAAACGGAAGAGAAGTAAACAAAAATGAAATGACAGAAAAAAATAAGGAAAACAAAGAACAAGATAAAAGTATGGATGCAGAGATACTCATTGATACTACATATGAGGCAATAAAGCAGCATACCTACAGAAGAAAATAAATTTACGATAATGGCAACAGAAAAAGCCAAATCCCGAAGAGGCTCTACCCAGATCTACACAATGACGGGAAAGAGGAAAAAATAGACAAGAAAGACAAAATCTGCAACCTTTTGAAAAGAGGGAATTGCAGATTTGGAGAAAGATGTTACTACAAACATCCTAAGGTATGTCACAACTATGAAATATATGGTAAATGTGCATACCTAGATGGATATGGGGATGATTGCAGAGATCTGCATCCAAAAATATGCAAAAACCTAAAAGAAGGAAAAGGATGTAAGTTCGACAAAAAAATGCAAATATATGCACCCAGTAGCCATGAATCATAATCAAATAAATAACCAACCAAGTAATAAAATCCAAAATAAGAAAGAAACAAATAAAGAGAGAAATCAAGAATATCAGGTAAAAGAGAAAAGCAAACCACCAATGAGATATGCAGAGATGTCAGCAAAAATTTCAATGCATCAGCTCCAAAATTCTACTCAAGGGATAATAAACTGTATTTATTATGCAAGAGGATATTGCAGAAACGGAGAAAATTGCAGATTCAGACACAAAATGAATAATTATGATGAAGGAAGATCAAATATTATGGAAAAGTTGGATTTTTTAATGTCAATTTTCTGGAAATGAAAAAAAGAACAACATACCAGAACAGGAAAGAGACATGGGAAAATCCTTATTACTACCAATATTAAATGAAGGAGAAAACACGCAAACCATCATAGTGATGAATGCGCTGGGTTTAGTTACGAGTAACTCAAAAAGAAAAATAGAGTACTTAGAAGAACTAACCCAAATTGAAAAGAAAATAGATATAATGAATATAAGTGAAACCTGGTATTCCCAAGAGACGGGAATGATGATCAAATAAAAGGGTTCCAAACTTATAGATCAGATAGAAAAAATAGGAATCAAGGGGGAAACCGCAATATATGGGAAAGACAAAAAACAAGGAAAAAATATATGAGAAATATAGTAACTCAGAATGTGAACTAATAGCGGTAGAATTTGAATCTGAAAAATTAATGAACATAGTAATATATAGACCTCCATAATACTAAAGAGTTTGACTTAATAATTGAAAATTGGATGATATATGTAGAAATCACAAGGACTGGGGACTATTCTCCTATTCTGGTTGACTTCAACTTTCCTTTCGTAGAATGGAAAGAACGAATCGGAGATGTGGATGTACTTATACATATAAAAAAGAGAGTAATAGTAGTGCAGAAGATAAAAGGCAATTCGAAAAGCTATTAGATATGCTACTAGAATACAACATTCAACAAATAAATCACCTGCCAACAAGAAAGGAAAATACTTTAGACCTAGTATTTGTGAACGAGGTGAATTATGTTAAAGAAATAATAGTTTATAATGCGAGTATTTCAGACCATAATGTCATAGAATTAACAGTTCATTCCAAAAGCAAGTGAAAAACAGAGATAAGCAAGAAATGAAAAAGTGGGAAGGATATGGAAAATACAACTTCTACAGTAAAAATATAAAATGGTCAGAAATAAATGAAGAATTAAACAAAGATTGGATAACATTTTCGTAAGCGATGACATAAGGGTAAATACGGAGATATTATATAAAATATTAGAGAAAATAGTGGATAAATATATACCGAAGAAGAAAAGTAAACATCATTCATGCATACCAAGAGACAGAAGGATCTTGTTCCAGAAAATCAGAAAGTGGAAAAAAGGTCTTGCAAAAGAAAAAAATGCATGGAAAGTTATAGAACTAAAAAGTAAGATAGAAAATGCAGAAACAAAAGATATACAATCAAAAGAAAATGAAAAACGGGAATTGGAAGAAAAAAACCCTATTAAATATCAAGCAAAACCCCAAAACTATTATACTCTATGCGAAGAAGATGAATAAAAGAAGAATAGAAATAGGCCCTCTGAGAATTGAAGGGAGATTAACGAATGAAAAAAAGGAAATTTGCAACATACTGGCAGACGATATAAGAGAGAATTCACCCCTAGAATAGATAATGAAGATAATGATATAGAAGTAAGGGACGAAAATAGTGAATATTTAGCTGACATAGAAATTAATGAAGCTGATATTGTGCAGGCAATTAATGAAATTAAAAATGGAGCTGCTGCAGGGCCTGATGGAATCCCTGCTATTTTGTTAAAGAAAGTAGTTCATTCTATCGCAAAGCCACTTGCAATATTATTAAGACAAAGTGAGTATACAGGCAAGATTTATGATGAGCACAAATTAGCATATATCACCCCTACTTTCAAAAGTGGATCAAGACTTGAGGCAAGTAATTATAGGCCTGTGAGTCTAACATCACATATTATGAAAGTGTATGAAAGGGTAATGAAGAAAAATATTATGAAACATTTAATAAAAAATAATTTGTTTAATATAGGAACACACGGTTTCGTACCCGGAAAAAGTACACAAACCCAACTGTTAGTCCACCGTGAGGAACATATTCAAAAATATGAAAAGCGGAAATGAAACAGATGTGGTTTATCTAGACTTTGCAAAAGCTTTTGACAAAGTAGACCATAATATAATTAGCAAAGAAAATTAGAAAACACAATATCGTAGATAAAATAGGAAGATGGTTAAAAGAATTTTTACACAACAGAAAAACAGATAGTTATTGCAAACGATGAGAAATCGGATGAAACCAAGGTAATATCCGGTGTGCCACAAGGTTACGTGGTTTTAGCTGCAATACTGTTTGTTATTATGATTGAAGACATAGACAGTAATGTTAAGGATTCGGTAGTGAGTAGTTTCGCTGATGACACAAGAATAAGTAGAGAAAGTACTTGTGATGAGATAGGAAACGCTCTACAAAGAGACCTTAACAAAGTATATGATTGGGCAGAGGAAAATAGGATGGTATTTAACTCTGATAAATTTGAATCAATAAATTATGGCGACAGAGAAGGAAAGCTATATGCATATAGGGGACCTATCAATGAGGACAATCACAAATAAGGAAGCAGTTAAAGACCTTGGTGTGATGATGAATAGGAACATGTTATGCAATGATCAAATAGCAATTCTTTTGGCAAAATGTAAAGCAAAAAAACAATGGGAATGTTGTTACGGCACTTCAACAAAACAAGAAAAGCTGCAACACATGATTATGCTTTATAAAACATATGTTCGTAGTCCACTTGAATATTGCAATATGATATGGTACCCACACTATCAAAAGGATATTGCACAAATAGAGAGTGTACAAAGGTCCTTTACAGCTAGAATAGAAGAAGTTAAGGACCTTGACTACTGGGAAAGACTACAATCATTAAAATTATATAGTCTAGAAAGGAGAAGAGAACGCTACATGATAATTCAGGCATGGAAACAGATAGAAGGAATAACAGAAAATATCATGGAACTAAAAATATCAGAAAGAGCAAGCAGAGGTAGATTAATAGTGCCCAAAACAATACCAGGAAAAATAAGGAAAGCACACAGGACATTAATCCACTACGCACCAGCATCGATAATGCAGCGTCTATTCAATGCGTTGCCAGCTCATCTGAGGAATATATCAGGAGTGAGCGTAGATGTGTTTAAGAATAAGCTCGACAAATATCTAAACTGCATCCCAGACCATCCAAGATTGGAAGATGCAAAATATACCGGAAGATGTACTAGCAACTCTCTGGTAGACATTAGAGGTGCCTCACACTGAGGGACCTGGGGCAACCCGAACGAACTGTAAGGTCTGTAAGGTAAGGTCTCACTCTCTCTCTCTCTCTCTCTCTCTTGTATTGGATATTTAGTTCACAAGTACAGTATTTTAAAAGGCAGTTTTGAAAAACAAACAAATTTGTGTATAGATTTTATGCATTGCCCTGTGAATTATATGTACAATATATTTGTAATTGAACTGGTTTTAATTTGTATATTTTCGTACCAGCGTTGTTGTATGTAAAAAGAATATTATATTATTTACCTTATCCTGTGAATCTTTTGAGAGAGTCTTGTCAGTTATAAAAGCTTTACCTTGAACTGCTAAGTATTAACAGTATTAATTTTTAGACTGCATATAGCACGACCTCATTCTCGAGAGTGACATAACGTACTGTACTTTCTTGGAGAGTGTAACAGTGCTAAGTTCTTGTGTATATGCTTCTAAGGCCTAAGCCTATTCTGTGGTAAAGTTTGTTATGAAAACGTCTTTTTCTCTGGATACTTCTCCTTGAACGAGTTTGTATGTATTCTGTCAGTTGTGAAAGGTCATGACACTCCTTGATGCTGTAATGTTAGAGGTTCCTTGGTCTCGGTGTTGCTGAGAAGGTTTTGAGTTCATTTTGTATGTTTGCTTATTTGGTATTATATTTTGTTTAATGAAAGCCCTTTGCGTCATTTAGCCTTACATGAATTTTTGAAAATTATTTTTGTTTAGATGATTAAGACATCTTTTGACAACTTTATATACTCTTATTTTAAATGTTTTCGTCTTTTTCCTAAATAAGAATGCTGGTAGCATTCTTAAATCAGTGTGTTTTATTTGTATTCTCTCTCTCTCTCTCTCTCTCTCTCGAAATCTGGAGAGGGGGTTCCATTTTCATATTTTTGGGATACCTTTGAAATTCTGCTTGTTAGTTCTCTTTTCCTTCTTTTTCGTGCATGTGCGGTTATGTGTACATGCTTGCAACTCGTGTTTTCCTATCCTTGGGTGGTAAGGAAGCTCCTGGTGCGCTGGAAACGTCATATATTCACATGCATGCCTTACGATAAAAGCAGAGCTTCGTTCGCTCTATTCTCGTTTAGCAAACCGGAAGTTTAGTTATCTTAGCATTATTTGCTTCTTTTATTCGTATTCATTTTCATTACTTGCACCTTTTGATACAGTTCAAGTTTCCTATCCGTACTGAGCTGTTACGTATTTTGAATGTCCGTTTTAGTAAATTATGTTAACTTTTTATATTGTTTCATCATACTTGTTTGGAGTGAGTTCTTACGGTGAGGAGAGAAAGTAGGCGAACACCCAAACCTTTAGGAAAACGCATTTTCCCCCCCATCTCTGTCTCCTTGGTACACATTGATGATTGGGTCCGCATGCAGAAAAATTTGAGGTAATTCGTTACACCAATTTCTTTGGTTCTTCTTTCCCTCCTTTGGTACTATCTTTAGCCTCTGACATAGTCAGTTTTCATCGAATATGATTTCACCAATGTGTAATTATACAGTTATCTGTAGCCGAACCCCGCGTTTCTTTTAAAGAATTATGCTCTCTCTCTCTCTCTCTCTCTCTCTCTCTCTCTCTCTCTCTCTCTCTCTCTCTCTCTCTCAGATATTTTTAATGAGGATGGACGGTAAATTGAATAACTTTGTGATATTGTAGTATGACACAGTTATGAGAGTTTAATATTTAAACTGGTTTAATTTTATCTGATTTAATTTTATCTGCTCATATTTTTGCTTTTTTATATTCTTGAAAATAATGTAAATATTCGTAATTTTTTTTTTAGTTAAGTATCATACAATAGATAACTTGTCTCCAGATTTTTTTTTTATAGAGATGTTCCTCGCAATGCAATTTTTTTCCGTATTAAAAGAGTTACAAAGTACGATTTTTCTTTTTCGTTTTTATTTCGCATATAATCAAAACAAATTTTGAAAGTTCGTTGAGCAATGTTGGAGTGCTTTAGTTTTTTATTACCTTGAATTTTATACAGAAAATTTTTCTTAAAAATTATTGTTATACGTCAGTGCCTAATGGCTTGCAGTGACATTTATTTTGATTCTGTATACGGACATACAAAACCAACGTGTAGAAGTGTGTGTGTGTGTGTGTGTGTGTGTGTGTGTGTGTGTGTATGAATGCGCGTGCGTGTCTGTCTGTCTGTAGGTAACTTTTGGCATTAAAACGTGGTTTGCATGCAGGCAACTATTCATAAGAATTTTTAGCTGCCGTCGTAAATCTAAGGATTTATCAGCGAGCAGTTGAGGGCTTTGCTCTTTTTCATTCCGAAGGATTTAAAAAGGAAATAAGAAAGGGGAAAAGATCTTTTGCAGGCACCTTTTAACCTCCAATCCTTCCATCATCTTTGGAACATTTTGCCTTTTTTGAAGGTGACTTCAATCTTCATTCAAGCCTTCTCGGTCACGATTCAGTCATCTGAATGAACACTCCGTAGCTCTTAAGTCTTAAATGGAGGCTGCGAAGTCTATAAGTCTTAATCGTTCCGATTGTTTACTGACGAAACCTATCATTCGATGAAGGGCGTTAGCCTTAAAAAGGGAGTCGGTCGCCATCTTTTCTCTTTTTATAGAGTGCTAGAATCTGATTTCTCTCTCTCTCTCTCTCTCTCTCTCTCTCTCTCTCTCTCTCTCTCTCTCCCCGTTTGTTCGCAATTTTGATTATTCTTATCTATTTTATTTAGCGTTTGCAAGGTAATAACTTTCCATTTTTCAGTTTGTTACTAGTGCTTTTAGTATTATTATTATTATTATTATTATTATTATTATTATTATTATTATTATTAAATCCTTACCATCGTGCTATTGTAATTTTTGTTGCTACTGTCATTATTTCCTCATATCATCGGTCCTCATGATGGGAAGGCTTTTCAAATATACGTTATGCTTTGTAATTCTCTTGAGTGTTCGTCGCACTTGATCGAGGACCGGTTTTCCATGAAAATCACATAAATCCAAACCTGCATAGATTTGATCGTGTTACCACCGCTGTTCGGAGCGAGGGTTTGGGACATCCATGTTTTTGGATTGCATGCTTTTAAACAGAAATACTTTTGTTTATTAGTTTTATCCCAATTTGTCAAAGTCAAATATGACATCATTAACCATTTTTATTTATTGAAACATCTATTATATCTGTATCTTCATTAGGATATTAATGTCAGAACACCTGACATGCTCTGATTTAATTTCTAAAATGTTTGTGCACCTGCAGAAACTTATTTGCACTACAATTAACAGAATTAGTATATCATTATTTAATAATTGTTTGAACTTGGGATGAGAGCATTTTACTCGCGAAGAAGGCGTATAGGTCAGCAGAGATGGCATTAAAGCAAAGGTCAACTTTGGGGTGTGGAATGCGGCCGCATTCAAGCGTTGGCGAGAGAGAGAGAGAGAGAGAGAGAGAGAGAGAGAGAGAGAGAGAGAGAGAGAGAGAGAGAGAGAGAGCAGGGACAACAAAGGGTCAGAGGTGAATTTGGCACGAGTAGGAAACTTGGCCCGAGGACGTTCAACCCAGAATCTTCGTCACTTCTTGCATCTCATTGGGATGGGCGGATCTCTGGAAAACACATATCACATTTGAAGCTTTAATAGGTAAGCACAGTGTGCTTAGGAGGCTTTTCATTCTTAGAATTATCTTACCAACAGAAATATTTTCTTATCTGATTGCATTGTCTTATGTAAAGTTTTATTTCATCAGCATTTTTGTACGAAATTTTCTGTTGTCGGCCTAAATACGCATACTAGCGCGATATGTCAGTGTGCCGTCAAAACAGGAATGAATAAAACAAACGAAACAGGTAGTTTGGCTTTTTACGAACAAGACGTAAGTTTTCTTGGTGATATGCTGGAAATCGAGGCTTATTCTACAACTCCCATATCGACATGGTAAGATTCCAAAGACCAGATCATAAGCTCAAGGAAAAATCATTACTCAAAATTTAGGATAGTTTAAGACTGTTTGAGAGCTTACTTCAGATTGTTAGACTCACTTTTCTCTTTAATTTCTTATTAAGTCTAGTTTTGTGAAGATTTATTCTTCTATCTCTATATATATATTGTATCCCTAACAGTAATTTCTACTATTCATACCTGGTATCTAACAAACTTCTATTGGATTTTTAAACCTGTTTTGTAGTGCGTTCAAAGCATTGAGAAAGGAGAATGGCTAAGGTTTGCGTAGGATATAGAAAACGTTCTGGGTTACGTATATATATGTATATGTATATATATATAATATATATATATATATATAATATATATATATATATATATACAACGTATATATATATATATATATATATATATATATATATATATATATATATATTATTTACACAGCATTTTTTCCGGATATTAATTACATGTATCTGTTGTATGATCAGTTATCGGGCACTTTTAATGTCGCAGTTTAGCTCATTTATCAAGAACGTAGTAGCATTTACATACTTCGTCTCTCCCTGAGTGTTCCTCAACACCCAAATGTATTCTTATAGCAGATGCTATATTTATGTATGTTTGGTTCGAATTCAGAATTAAAGATTATCTCAAATCTCATTTTTTCGTGGATCTTGTTCCCTCATTAATATTCCCATGTAAGCTAAACTGGCTTATGCGTCATTGTAGTAAATTCAGGTTTTTTTTTTTTTTTTTTTTAATGTAAGGCCCTACTACCATTGCTTTATGATTTTTTTGTTTCTTTTGCGTTGTCATTGTTGTTACCATTGGGGTTATAACAACTACAGTAAGCTAGATCAAATTATTTTATAAGAGTTGTTTATGAATTGTGAATGCCAAGAGTTTCTATAGTTAGAAAATTTTTCATAACTCCATGAGCCACGAAGTTGCGAGAAAAATACAGACATCGCGATCTGTAACCAAAGTTGGAGGACTTTCAGTGTGTTGAGTTCAGCATTAATTCCTGCCTGAGGACGCAGTATTGTTTTGTAATCCTTCTTCATATTTTAATTAATGAGACTGTTAAATTTGTTAACATATTTTGAATGGAAGAATGGGATTATATTGTTAATGGTGGTATATGTGCTTCGTTCATTTGAATAAAGGAAATTCATATCAAAATTACAGATAGGCGGTTGCTAATATCCTTGGTTGTTATTTGTTGTATTTTTATTTGAATCGTTTCACCATGGATCACAATTGTAATCAGCAAAATTATGACTACTTTAGTTACGTTCTCTGTTACTATCTGAGAGATTCTCAACGTTTTAAGATGTTGATTGTTTTTAAGCACTGAATTATTTTTTTAAGAAACTTTTCAACAGTATTTTCTTAGTTTCACCTTTCATCATATTTCAAATGCCTTTTCGATATTCACTTCTTATCAGTAACATTGTTGATTATTTTTTTTTTATTTTTTTATGTTTTTCACTTTGTGAGGAATTCCCTTGCTATTTTCGTTTCCTTCGAAAACTCGAACTTGTTCCTCGAGTTAATGACGCCTTTTGTTGTTTCTCAGGCACCTGGGATGATTTGTGTGTCATTTTCTTCTCCTCCCTATCATTTTGCCTTTATTTACATTGACTTGGTACATTTTTATTAGCCTGTCTTTTCACACTCCCGTTGTTCCCCTGCTGGACGTTATTGTGATACGCGAGGTGTAATAAGGGGATGCCTCACGTCGCCTTTGTAAGCGGCTGACGGGTTCGAAGAGTCTAATTATCACATAAATGGCTGCGTATTTCTCGGGTCTGATGGTCTCAGATGAATCACTTTTGGCACATCAGTGTCTCCTAAAGTGGGTTGATGGATGGAGTTTCGGCACATGTAGAAACACTCCGACATACATGGCATTTTTGACAATAGCGGCTGTTGGCTGTTCTAATATTTATGGGTATTGGTCATTATTGCTGGGATACCTGACAAAGGGTGGTAACGTTAGCTTGTGATCAGACTGACTCTGGAATAATCTAACTTTTATTTTTCATTTTTTTATTCTATTTTATTTTATGTATTTATTTTATTTTCAGAATTCAACCAGTGTTACAGGACAAGTAATTATTTCCCAATGTCAAGTAATTTCTCTCTCTCTCTCTCTCTCTCTCTCTCTCTCTCTCTCTCTCTCTCTCTCTCTCTCTCTCTCTCTCTCTCTCTCTCTCTCTCTTGCTTTTATTTTGTTTAACATTGAGCTTACATAATTGTAAGTCAATCGTGAGTGAGCAATAATATCCCTTTCAATTAAATGTGATATATAATATCAGCATTTTCCCCTAACACAGTAAGCCAGGAAAATAAGGATATGGGTTTTTACAGTATTATAGATCAGTGCTAAATATTTAGCAGCAACTACTCTCGTTATTCATTAACTTTGGTGATGGCATACATTCACTGAGTTAAATATTCCAAGTAATATTAAAATTGAATATTCGGCATATTATAGTTCCCGACATAATTGATGAAAGTGAAAAATTTAACCGAATTCATGACAGTTTTAGCATAGCCGTCCTCGCTATATGTTATGATGTTGGTATTTTAAACTTGTGGAAGCTCGTATTATGCTTGGTATAACTTGCAGATCTTTATGGATTCAACGTCGCTAATTTCAAAATGCGTATCACTAAGAACATTGAAAAGAATCACGGGTCATGAGGAAGCTGCTGGGATGCACAGATTTGTTGCGAAAAGAGTTTAGCCTGAGGGTTTTAGTGGCTGCGAAGGTTTAGAGAGAACTGGGCTTGTATATCATCCACAGAGATTTATGTAGTTGAAGTCTGCATACCACAAAGGCAATGGGGCGGAACGTGTGGTAGGAGCTGCTGAAGTTTATTTACAGCGGTATCGTTCGTGGCAGAGAGGCTCATCGATTGGCTTAAGGGAAGAAGGGCTTCTCTTAATGAACGAGTCTTATGGCTCCCGGGACTGTTTGAAATGGATGTTAGACTGGGTCTTGACATGGGACATAACGATATGTGCGCAAGGTAGGCTGCCGTGGGTTTATTTTAAAATGAAATGAGTTTTTATTAACACAAGTCGATTTGTACTCTGAAAACGAATATTATGCTCGTGTCATTTAGTGAATGTTGTGAAGAGTTCACTCTTCTTCGCTCAGTTTTCTTGGCCTTGTCTGAAACATTTACAATAATTTTCTAAATATTATTGTGATGCTTCTTATTCAATGAGAAAGAATTTATTTTCATTACTGTCTCTATGGACCAAGTTATTATTAAAATAGGTTCAAAGCTTGATGTTTCATGTTATCTTTTATATTTTATTGTAGCTTTGTATAATTTTCACCGACATAAAAATATGTCTTGTTCTAGAGTACATCAAAATTTTAGCATGAATCGATTATTTTTTTTTTTACAACATTCAACCACGGTACTATTGATTAGAAATCTTTTATAATGAACTTTTGACTGTTTTATATATATTTTATACAAGGATATGGTTTATATATATATAACGTGCATGTATACCACCACAAAATATGTGTTGATGTGTGTGCATTCACATAAGGGAAAAAATTCCGTTTTCTTTCTTAGTGTTATCTCTCCTTTAAAGGACGACATTGTTTTGCATACAGCTGCACCTGCAGGAGTCACTTGGAGATCAAATCGATTGAGTAGGTGCAAGAAACAGATAAGAGAGTGATCAGAAAAAGACGAGTTGAAAGAATGCTTTTGTTGCTGGTCGCTGGTGTGATCTCTTGCGAGATCATCGGGTACATTGAAACGGTTCACTTGCTCTTGTGCCAAAAGGTGTGTGGCGAACTCCAACATCTCCAGCCGCGTCTCTGTCATCCTTCCATTTTCCACGGAATGCAGAGCCTTCGCTCTGCGCTGCTGGAATGGGAGGGGTCCGATTTCGGCTGTGTTTTACAGGTGTTCCAATGCAGCCATGATGTATACAAGATTTTGGTTTGATATCAACGGGATGTGCCAGTGTTTTATGTCCCATTCCCAATATTGGATGAATCACCGTGACAAAACATATTTTCCGAGGGGTTCGCAAGTTTTGATGATTATGGAATTGTTTTTGTTATTGTAAATGGAAAATGTGGTCTTAGTGACGTGAATTTTGTAAATTTGCTTAATTTACAATTGTTGATAGATACGACCAAAGAGAACCTAAGTAAGGAAACTTTGATGTCTTTTGTCGTTTATATAGATTCATTCAAGTTATTTGAGTGTCCTTATCCTTTTCTATGTTTTTGCACATTTTTTTATAAAACCAGAACGTTCATGTGAAGCCTTTTTTAATCTATAACTTGATGCCCATGTCTGTCTTATGTCAAACCAAAAATATATGAAAACAAAAAAAGTTGGGACAACCCCATAGAAAAAAATAATGGGACAGGTAAGGGAACTGCACAAAACATGAGCATGGAAGGAACTTAAATTGTCTGGCGAGAGAAAAACAGTTACTTAACTTATATATTTAAAGGTAATAGTGCCACATAATATCTTCTAGCTGTAACCTTCATGCTGATGTAAATACGTATAGCAATAAAAATAAAATTAAAACAGGTGAACAGTTGATTTCGCCCATTGCTGTTACCTGGCAATGTGGTTAGTGAGGGAGAAATATTTACTTGCTAAATATCCGGGTATAAAGTACTGATGATGTTGCATAAAACAGCGCTCGTACGGCTCAGGATTATCTATATCTATAACTATATCTATATATATATATTATAATATTATATATATATAGTATATATATATATATAATTATATATATATATATATGATATATATTTTAGTTAATAATAATATAATATTATATTAATTATATATATATATATATATATAGTGTGTGTGTGTGTGTGTGTGTGTGTGTGTGTATCGTGGTATATACAAGATTCTGCATTCATAGAAAGTAAAAAACACTATTTTACAATTGAAGTGTCCAGTTCACTAAAAAAGAAAAAAAAAATATGAGAAAAAATGAAAATCCTACGCCCTTTGTATTTCCTGGGGTCATCATTGAACTTTTAAGCTGATTCATCCGACGAAAGAAACCTAATCTTGTCGGGCGAGTTATGCACAAATGTATAATAAAGGAGAGGCCGGAAATACTTGAAGCATATTTAATAGATCCACCGCTATTTCGGGTTTTTTCGTTTTGAAAGCTCGCCGCGGCAAGGTCTTGCGTTTCACGATCTCGTTGGAATTAAGGAAAGTACTGATTTGCGGTTCTTTTAAGGTTACTTGTTTAACTTGCATATTCTTTTACAAAATCATGGCTAAATATAGATGAATTGAGTAGATTAGTGTGATTTCGTTTTCCTGAATGTAACTGTGTTTTGTTTCTTAAAATAATCATGACCACCTGATTCGAATATTAGCGTTATAGTTTACATCGACTGCGGGTGAATTAATGTTGGTTTGATCGTGATGCAGTTGAAGATTTAAGTGCCACTTAGAATGAATTCGTTTGAGAAACAGTGACGCTTGTTGTATTTGTGAACAAACGTTATAATTCGTGAAAATATAACTAGAGACGCTATTAAGAATAAGGAATTCCTGGGATGGCTGATTTTCGAAAAGAAAATATAGAAATTAAGCTTTGCATAATACAATAAATATTATGGTAGAAATAATATACAATATTGCTAGGAAATAAGAGAGTTGAGATCGCTGGCCCGACCTTGGGAACGTTACGAACCATCCCACAACTCGGATCAAGGCACCTTACATCTACATAATTTCTTAGGAGCTAGTAGCGAGAGAGGTTGGCTCACAATTAGATGACAGCAATTCTAAACTTTGGAATTGATTAACCGTAGGCTATAACTGCTGGAAAAAATGTACGGAAACACATTGCTTTTAATTATATAAAAGGATTAATAAGATACGTATAATACAAGGAACAAGGGATTATGATTAAGAAGAGGTTTTTGTTTATTTGACTTTTGGTAATTAGAAATGTATTTTTTATTGAGCAATTAAGTAAAATTAGAATGTATAATTTCTTAACGTAGCAAAACATTGTTTGTGAGGTTTTAACGATCGTTCATTTTTTCCAGGATTGTAAGCAGACAAGACCATTGCATGTCGTTGTTCTTACGTTCTGTGTATTAATGATTAGTGATATTTTTAACGATGTTTTAAACACTTGTAGGTAAGTTACTGTATATCCCTCCTTGTCATATCATTAATGGCCTGTATTTTTGAATCATGAAATAGCAGGGTCGGTACTCATTCAGGAACTATTATCAAAATAAACTTATGCATTACTGTCTGAACAGAGGGAATATGAAGTGGACCATTATTGGTTCCATGTACAATTAACCTGCGTTTTTGCTCTTAATGTTGAATTCAGAATTTGTGTACACGTGCTTTCTTAAGCTTGTCCCTTCGCCTAATTTAACAGCATTAGCCTCGATACCATTAGCCATGCCGATAACTCATGCTTGAGTTTCACTGTGGTCGCCTCTAAAAGTTGAACAAGCTTTCAATAAAAAATAAAAATAGAAAAAGTCTTGTATGTGCGTGTATGATTTCCATACAAAGAACTACATTCACCTGCTGTCAGCAAGGTTAAAATTTTAATTTTTTTTTTAATCCGATGTTTTAATCGTCTGAAACGCTTTCTATACCCCTGTTTTGTTATGATCATTATTTTTTCAGATGAAACCTATTCACAAGGAATAAGAACACAGGGGCTATTGACTTGAAATTCAAGCTTCCAAAGAATGTTGGTTTCAACCTCCCACCGCAAACCACACATTCCTACTTTAACTGAGCTTGATACAGAGCCAGTGATTTTTCATCGCCCTGGGTAAGGCGCGAGCCTGTACCATCTGAGTGGTATGCCACGACACTAGTGATCTAGCTATATTTCAACTTTGTACGTAGGTCGTTTCAGCAAGAAAAGTATTATAAATAGTGATAAATCATACTGCAGGATTTTTTTTTTTAAGGAAAATGGAGGTACACTAGTTGTTTGGTGAACATCCATATGTTGAGTATGAAGTAATCACAATCATGTTTGACGTTTTACCTTTATTTCACAGAATATTGTATACTGTGAGATTCATGGCATTTTGATATAATAGGAATAACTCAAATTCATAAGAGTGAATTTGATATTAATTTTCAGTCAGTGGATTATAAAGCCCTCAAGGTGTTTATCCTTGATTTTTAAACGGAGGCTTTATTTTCGTACATTCCCTCCTTCAAGAAGGGGATACATTGATTTTTTTTCTACTTTTTAAGGTTATTTCTTTCAAGGAACATAATCTAAAACCGAATGGAGACAAATGAAAGTGCGCTTCTTTCTGGTTCTTCTCCTTTGGCCTCCGTGTTCTGTTGTGTTTGTGTGTGCGTGTGTTTTTTTTTTTTTTTTTTTTCAAGTTGCTTGCGTAAAACGGTCAGAGGGATCATCTCTGATTTAGCTCTGGGTAATTAGTGCATGCATTGAATTGCAAATATGCTTCCCATTTGTTAAGAGGTGCAGGTAAATTTAAAAATGAGTAATTAACCGACATTACAACATCGTTTTTTACGATAACAGTTCTGCTTCCCAGTAATTTAACGGAGGTAATTGACGATTTTTGTTTCTAAAAGAAGTATTGCAATGGTTCAGAGTAAGTGGATAGTTTTTTTTATTATTATTATTATTTTTGTGGAGTTTGCCTTTAGCCTATGAACCCCCGCGGGATCGCCCGCTTAGGACGTTTTCAGTTGTTTTTACAATTTCTTACGAATTTCCTCTTTTTACAATGTGTAAACGTAAGGATTTTGTATAAACACTCGCATGCACGTGTGTGCATCTGTGGCAAAAGGTTGAAACAGGGTATAGTGTGCACCCTTCACATTTTATAGTAGGGAAATTTATAATCATGTTGTACAAAATAAAATGTGTAATGCTACTACTACAGAGATGGGTTGAAGGTAAAGGTAACGCATTGTTTCATATTTTATTATTGCGTCGTCTTGTTGAGATTCTTGATATATAATCCGTATGTTGAAAAAATCATCAGTCTTTGATTTTCAGCATATTTTAGATATGATATTCACCCTTGTAAATGTAATGGAAATATTATTTATCGGCTTACTTCTGTTTCCTTGTATGATATATTAAGAACTGTACAGTTATAATTGGAAATTATATTTACTTTTAGGAACCAAATTCTTATTTATTATTTCCAATTCAGTTTCTGCCATTCCAACAATACTGCAGTTTCTTCCCGTAACTGTCATCTCTGATCACAGCAGGTATGTTTATGTGTATTTTATAGCTATAGAAAACTACTGCTCATGCATTGTGCATTGAATAGTTGTTCCATTAGTCGAACAAACGCGGTACAGTTTTACGATGATGTTTATTGTCCTTGTTGATTAGGTAAAGAATTATGTAATGAGCTTTGTGGCGTGTAGCAGCGGTTCCCTTGATGCTCACTATTATGATGAATTCACCCTCTTTGCTGGTGTCGGCAGGGTCCATCGATTGAAATTGATACCGGAGCTCTACCGTCTACCTTGTGCATATTTTAAGGTTTATCGCTACCAGTTGACTATCCTCTCTATTTCCAGATGTTCGCCGGCTGCTTCTTGCATTTTTCAGATTTTCTTTTGTCTTTACTGAAGAGACTTTAATTAAGTCAGATGTTTGCTGATATTGTTTGTTTTATTTTCATATTCTTTTTTCATCATGTAAGAATTGGTTTTTTGAATTCCATCTTATGTTTGCCTTTCTTTATATATTATATATGTGGTATTTTAGTGATGATGTTGAATTTTTCCGAGTTCTGGTTAAGTTGACTAAACATAGCAGTTTACAATTTTGTATCATCTGTTAGTCAAAGCCAAAAGAGAAATGGTAAAGGTAGGAGTACGAACCGCGGGATGGCGACCTAGCTTGAAGATGCCCTAGCTGCTCTCAAATAATCCCTTCCTCTTGAAGGGATAAGGTTGCAGAACTTCATCTGATCGATGAGTTTGTTGTAGCTAGCTCATTAGGCTTCGTTATGCCTGATTTGCATTGATGATGTTTTCATTTAGCTTTCTGAGGTTATGCATTTTGTTACAACATTTTAGTATTGATGTAGCCTTTTTGTCCTAGTTTTCTTGACATGATGCTGTATTGCTGCATTTAGCACGGGCATTAATGAAACCGTCTTTTAGTTTTAAAGAGTACTATATTTGTGACGATGTCTGTTCCCAAATGCTCACTGGAATGTAGCATAATTACTTTTTTTTTTCAATTGAAATATGATAGTATCTTCTCGTTATCAGATTATTTGACCACTAAAGCGTGCTATGAACAACAGAATTTTCAATTTTCTCCAGGTATTATTATTATTATTTTTATTTTTATTATTATTATTATTATTATTATTATTATTATTATTATTATTATTATTATTATTTTTATTATTGCTGTTAGTGGCGTTGCATATATTTTCTAGCATTGTGCAGAGAGTCTATTGACCTCCCAGGATCCAGCGTCTCATGTAATAAATGCCAGTCTGGGTAGAATAGGCCTACCATACCTGGCGATGGGATTATGTTCGTATGAAGATTTACCTTGACGTAGTTATCTTGACCGGTAGCTCCTGGGGAGGGATGGGGAGGGCTGATCGAAGAATTGTGAATGGGATAAGACCGGAGATGGAGAGAGATACGAGAGAAGACAAGGTAGAAATGTTGGAGGTTGGCCCAATGCTGAGATTGGAAGAAACTGCTGGAATGCGGAAGGTTAAAAAAGAAAGAAAGAAAGAGAAAAAGGGGTTTGTGTTGGTCTGTATGCGTTTACACGAGCATGTGCCCACTTTCGATCGCTTGTTTGGGATTTTGAAATTCGCTGTCTATTTTTATGCGACTGTATCCTGGAAATATTAGGATCTCCGAACGAAAAAGGAAGAGGCCTCCACTTAACCACAACGACACGCCTATATGTCAATCGTAAAATGTCACGCGTTATGTTCGTCTTGTCCTTTACTTTCCATATTTGAGTTTCAATTAATTATGTGTCGCGTTTTGGTTTTCAGAGAGAAAAAAAAAACTATTGTGCCGGCTTTGTTTGTCCGTCGGCACTTTTTTCTGTCCACCCTGAGATCTTTAAAGTTACTGAGGATAGAGGGCTGCATATTGGTATGCTGATCATCTACCTTCCAATCATCAAACATACCAAATTGCAGCCCTCTGGCCTCAGTAGTTATAATTTTATTTACGGTTAAAGTTAGCCATAATGGTGCGTCGGCTCATACAGCATTATACAGAGACCAAGGAAAAATATATTATTTTAGGTGGCTGCCCTTGGTTATACGATGCACAGAGAACTCGATTGCGCCGAAGAAACTTCGACGCAATTTATATTTTATTATTTTTTTCTGGACATTGCTGCTGTGACAATGGTATATGAAAAATATTCTGAATGGTTTCATTATCACTCTATCGAGCAAAGAATCAGCCTACTGTTCTTATCTCGATTAAGCAAACAAACAGCCTAGTGTTCTTGTAGTATTAAGTCGGACACATTCAAAGGCTATACATGGAAACATTTACCTTTTAAGATAATGGACAGACAAAAAAAAAATTCACGTAATGGTAAATTCGTTTATTATTTTATTATTCTTTCTCTCTGTAGTCACTTGGAAACCAACCTTAACTCGAAGAATTCGTCCAATAATTTCCATATAAACAAGTTATTTGAATATCCTGCATGGTGACCTAATAAATTCCCATTCCTAAATCTCCTTAGTACTCGCTGCCGTGTTTCTTAATCCTTTTAGATTATTTAAATCTTCAGTTTCTGTAAAACTGATTAATAGGAAAACCCGTTGATCTGTGTCAAGGAGGTACCTATTCTTGAGAGATGATTTGGTCGTTTCGAGAATGAAAAGCGATTGACTGTTCACTGAAAATTCACTTCGGAGTATCTATGAAGGTTAATATTTAATATACTGTTGATACCATACGTTTAGTTTTCGGAATATTCTCAGTGGAAGTGCCTACGGGTGGAGATTCCAACACCAACGTAAAAATGTATCTTTGTGACGGTGCATTTTTGGGCCCATGCAGTTTCAGGCAACAAACTGCTTGAGGTATACTCGAGAATGCGTTATGTCCTCATTTCAAGCATAAGAACGAAAATCAGTTGTGCTTTCTCCCCAAATGAAATAAATGAATAAATATTTGTGTATCACCTGTCTTTCTAAATGATTATGAAGATCTTCCAGGAGAGTGCCTTCTAGATCCGTTTGTAATTATATGGTCATGGTTTTGTGCATCTCAACATCTCCCGATAATTTTTGGGTGATGTATTACTCTTTTCTCCTTAAGGATTTTCGATAAGAGAGCAGCCCTCTATTTGCACGCAGCTTGGAGAGAGTCCTCAGGGAAGCGGCTGCTATCCTCCTCAGGTGCTTGAGTTGATTTTTGGGTATCTGCATCTGGCTAATGATGTGGGTGGAGTACACACCTTTGCCATTGAGAAGACCCTGCTTATGCAAGATCGACGACGTTTGGACTTCCCCACTCTGCAGTCCCTCGCATAATGTCTCGTATGCGCCCCCCCCCCCCCCCCTCCGTCCTCTTCTTTATATCCACTCCCCTTCCACAGCCCCACGCCGTCAGAGTCCTCCTCCTCCTCCTCCTCCTCCTCCTCCTCCTCCTCCTCCTCCTCCTCCTCTCCCAGCTTCAAAGACTTTTGATGGAGCGTAAAAATATCCTGTGCAAACAGAGTAAAAGAAGATTGTCTTTTCGGAGTTTAGTCCCGCCGTGTGCGTTCGTTTGTGTTTACCTATAAGCTCGCTGGGGGTCGTCGTTGGCAAAGGTCGTTCAACTTGCTGGTGGTGAAGGTAGTGACGGCGGTGGTGGTAGTTGTGGGCCGTTATCAAGAAAGTCTTTTAATGGTTTGCCTATGCGTGGTAGGCCGAGATAATAGATAACATTATGTAGAGCGTGATACATAAATAAAAAAAAAAAGAAGGGGCTAAGGAACGATCCTCAAGGCTACCAGTAGCGACGGTCTTGGATCGAGACCAATATGCAGATGAGTTTCTTCATATATCTCGCGATCGGCCGCAATATTATTATCATTATTTTTTATATTAACAAGTAACTCATCTTAAGTGCTATCTTTCTTTCATTATCTTGTATTCGACTTTGTGATTATGCAAAGGCAATTTGTGCGGGCGTTTGTGTATATATATATTTGTGTGTGTAGATATATATCCATGTATAATGTGTAATATATATATATATATATATATATATATATATATATATATATATATATATGTATATATATATATATATATATATATATATATTACTATATATAGTATGTATGTATTTATGTATAGGTGTGTGTGTGCGTGTGCGTGTGTGTGTGTGTGTGCGCGCGCGCAGAGATGCGTGCGCTTTTCCCTCTATTTTAAGGGGATGACGTCCGAATGGTGGAGCCTTCCGGCTCTCGTTCCCCAGCAAGTCTCTAGAGATGAGGGTGCTAGCCCTATGCCCATTTTCTTTACCCCAGCTAAAGCTGCTACTCATTCACAGGTGGATTGAGTGATATGGGGCAGAGCATTTTATCGAACCGCTGGCCTTGCAAACGTAGGCTTAGTTCATTACCAGTGAATGAGGGACCTGAAGTGAAATAGCAGTGGTGGTCGCACCACGGACATAAACCGTCATGGATCCAGCAGCTTCATCCCCAGACTTGCTAGGATCCGGAAGACAAACACCCGATTGCTGTTGGCGAACACTCTTTGACGAAAAATACCCGACACTAGTTTTCGTTTCGAGTATGCAGACTAAAGTTTAGTCGGCTTAAAGCAAAGGCGAGTTTCTTATTTCATCAATCTAAAGGGATCTTATTAAGCGGCGTCGTTATGTTTTCATTTTTAGTAGATTTACATCCTCGTGCCCGTTACATGACAGCTACGCCCTCCAGCAGCCGGTTAGATATTGATAACTGGGGTGGCACAGTCGGGGGAAAGGAAGGAGGCTGCAAGTGCGGTGGGTGTTAATGGTGTTGATCCTTCGGTTAATGAAGGTGAATGAGAGTTAAAGACCCGGCTGACAACTTGTGGTCCGCTAGAAATAATGGAAGTTCTGGTCAGGAACCACCTAGAAAATTTTGCGTCGGTGCCTCTGGCTTTGATACCAATCTTTGTTTTCGGGATCCTTTTATGATTTTTAGCTGGCAGCTTATAAAGTAGATTGTTTTTTTTTATTGGACTGTAAAATATTTTATTCCCTAGAATGGAAAGTGTTGTGATCGGAAAAGACGAGGCTAATTAGCAACAATGATTTTTTAATTTGCTTAATGTTATTTCCTGTTAGCCTATTTCTGACCTACCCAGATTTTTATTTTGCAACGGAAATTGGTTGAATAAACCGTCATGCCATCATGAGTTCTGTAAAGATGGAAGATAAATTCTTTTAGTTTACCAAGCAGCTGTTATATATCTACCTTTCAGTCTAAGAAGGGAAATGCTTTCCTTTCTGTATTGTTTCGGTATCCCCATATCAGTAGTTCATTGTTAGGGCTGACGTAAGACGGCCTTATTATCATCATCCCCTTGTTAGAGTCCGTATTTATTTCTCAATCTGCAGGGGAAGAATCAGTTGTATCTTGATAGTACGTGCATTTGGCATGAATCCTTCATTTTCCCGCCGTAGTTTTTTTTTCTTTTTTTTTTCTTTTTTACTTGAACCTGTTTGGAAGATAACGCCGGTGATAAGTCTGTTAACAAGTTTTTTCTCCTTCGTCTTGCCTTGCCTTTTTTAATTTTTGATGAGTATTAGTTAGCAGCTCTTCATTTTGATGTTACAGCTTTGCGTATCTGGCCAGTGAGTGGTTTCTATTAGGGGGAATCAATACATTTGTGTTTTAGAGAGAGAGAGAGAGAGAGAGAGAGAGAGAGAGAGAGAGAGAGAGAGAGAGAGAGAGCACGCAAAATTATGTTTTCATGAAGTCGGGATACAGTTTCCAAGTTTGCTTCGCCTCTTCCCTCCCTCGTTCCTTTGCTCGTTAGGTATAAAATGGAGAGAGGAAAAAACTCCCGGGAGGTTATGTTATTCCCGAGGGCCATGCAGAACCCCTCAGAAACTGCAGTTTTTCTCTGTTAAAATACAACAGCGGGAGGATGTGCAGATTGCCATGCCCTCAGGCGAGCCTCAGACATGGGGCAGTGAAATTAAGCACCTAGTAATTTGAAGTCATGGTGGGCTTGTGTTTTCTGGAAGCAAGTCGACATTAAAAATATAAAAATATATACTGTATAACTTGAATCGAGAGTGCGTCTGTAAATGAACTGGGGTTTTTGACTAGAGGGCTTTGTGGTCCGATCTTGTACTCTGTCGGCAAAGGTATTAAATACTAGGGATCTTTATTATGGGTGCTTGGGCACGAAACAAGGCATCATTACTTAATGTATTTGGTACCATTTAAAGAGATTGACCTTCATTCATTTTAAGATTCCTATCGTCTCAACGAAAAAGATTTTTAAAAAGAATTAAAACTAATGGTTGTAAGTCATCTAATCCCACTGTTTTCCTTCTTTTTATTTTCTCATCGACGACGACGCTCTTGGACATAAGTATTTTGATTATTTTTGATTACTCAATGAATAAAGAAATTCGTCGTGCGCAATGGATTGTGAACGCCATACAGTTTAACACATCTACTCAGTCTCCTTTGCTGTCTTGTTTTTCATCAGCAGTATCTACGTATTTATATATACGCGTCCGCACAGTCGTATTTGTTCAGCGTGAGCCTACCTTCCAGATAGCCTTTCATACTTACAGTTGGTTTAAGCCACAGTTATCATAATCATAATTCAAGGCTACCATGTGTTTAGAGGCGACATTTATGGCTTGAATACCTGGAGCCTAACTACAGGGTAGCCTTGTCAAAATCAAATGAGATGTTATTGTTTAATTTAGATATAATTAGGCTTCTTGGTCCCCCTCTGGCTAAGGCTTTATCAGAAAGAATATCTTGTTCATATATCACAAGTAGGTATTATTTCTGTCGTTGGCCCTTTCCTAAGGCATTCGGCCCTTCCTCTGTTTAATGTGACATAAATAGAGTTCGGGCAACCTGATTGCTTGCGTTTGTAGAGGTATGACGAGGCTTGATTTGTATGATCCTAAACTAATGAAATAACAAGTCATGGCAGTAATGTTGGTTTGGTTGCTTGTGTGAAAGTTATGTAAGATTATTTTTAACTTTCTGAAGATTGGGAATCCCTCCAAAAGAAACTTATTCTATGTATTACGTTTTTATTTTTTTTTTCCCCGTATTATGACGTTCAACTGCTGATGGTTATTTGTTCAATTTTTGCTCTTGCTGTGTGACATTTGGTTTAAGAGAAATACAGTATTAGCAGAACTAAATTGAGAAAACGTTGTTTCACTTTCCCTCATGAGGTGGTTCGAAATGATGACCCCCAAATGGACTGATATCGTAAGGAGAGTTGTTACTGTTGTTGATGTTCAGCGTTATGAAACATTCGGAAAGGATCAGATAAGACGAGTCAGGACGCGCGGAGGTGAGAAGAATCAAGAAAATAATGAGATAATCGTAGGTTGCGGATGCACTTGTGAGTGATGGGTGGCGCTGACGTGCTTATAGGTTAAGCAACTTGCCCATCCCCCCACCCACCCCACCCCCCTCCCCCTATCCTTTACCTGAGGTTCATCCCCCTCACATACCCTTTTTTTCTTTTCTTTTCTTTCTTTCTCCTACTCCATCCTTATCCTCTTAGCTGGCAGTGGGATGGGAATAATGGGGGTGAGCCAGGGAGGAAAGGGGTTTGGTGCTGTTTGGCTTGTCATGCTTTAGGGTACTACCCCTTTTTGTGGACATGGAACCCCTCTGCTTCGTATAAGGACCTGACATGGTTTTTTTGTTATAAAGCGTATTTGAAGGAGAGAATTAGGTTGTGGCAAGGTAGTTTTATATATATATCTATATATATTATATTATATATATAATAATATATATGATATATATATATATATATATATATATATATATATATATATAGATATAGTTTTGCACCTTCATTTCCAGCTTCATTTGTTTGATTGTAATGTGCTTGCTTGCAATGTCTTGAGACTGTGGACAGCGAGTTTTTCCATCAGAATCACGAACATCAATTTAATTTTTTTATAATTCATCAGGCCGAAGGAGATAATGGGTTTACATTATAGTTGTACACATTCATGAGAGAGAGAGAGAGAGAGAGAGAGAGAGAGAGAGAGAGAGAGAGAGAGAGAGAGAGATCGGATTATCAATGAAGATGGTAAACAGCCCACACACACAGGAGACCATTCTTTGGTGGGTGAGACCATATGAGTAATGAAGATGCCATGTTTCATTTGGGAAGTGCGATTCATTTGGATGTATTTCGACAGGTTAATAGCGATTGTAAATGAATGATGGTCGATGTAATCGGCGATCCCGGCAGACAGATATATAAAGGCAGAAGGCATTTGCATAAAGCGTACCTCCTACATAACTGATTCGTCCGATTGCGTTAGGCCTCGAGATCTCCGAACATGAAGGATTCCTGCTTTTCTTTTCTTTATTTTGACCCTGACTTTAATACAAAGCATTCCCCCTAAATAAGTTTCAGCAGTATTCATACTGCTATTCACCATATGGAACCTTTTCGTAGTACCAGTTTTTTATAATTGGTATTTTCCTTTTTCATATATATATGTGTGTGTGTGTGTTTAACTTCACATTTTACTTTAGTTCAGCCTCTGCTTCCTGTATTTGACCTCTTCCTATTTTCAGCATTGTCTTCTATTCTGCCCCTTCTTTGCAGCCTCTTTTTTATTTTATTTTTAATTTTTTTTTATGTTCCGGCTCCTCTTGCTGTGTTCAGCTTCCTCTTCTCATATCCTGTCTGCTCTCATTTTCTGTTCCTCCCCGTTGTCTGTCCAGCCATTCTTTCTCCATGTAACTCCTTCTTCCGCAGTTTAGTTACTTCATACCTTTGTTCGTTCACCTCTTCCTCTTTAGCTGAACTTCCTCCTCTCTTCATCTTGACGTTGCCCCGTTCAGCCCTTTCTTCCTGTGTTGGTATCATGTTTGGCAATCGTTCAGTCAAGACCCTGTCGAAGAAGACCATCGCTTGAATCTTTCTTATGCATTTTAGTGTGTGTTTACTTAATGCGGTCTTAGACACTCCCCTTTTGCCTTTTACAGCAAGAGTGGTCCGAGAAAAGCGATTTGGAACCAATAAAATTAATTTTGCATCTTAATAAATCGTCTTGATCGTTAGCTCTTGGATTTATTTACGACTTTCGGTGTACGGATGAGGCTCGTCTCGCTATCTATCGGAAGGACCTTTGGAAGGTTGGTGAGTCGAAGGGAGGTGGAAAGGATACGAAGACGAAAAAGCAGTATGTGAATGCAATAGTTAATGCAGTATCAGTGTCCCGTATGTTACAAAGGTGTCTTGTATTTAGGACCCTTTGATTTCGCTTGTATGTTATTCTCAAACGTTAACGTGTGTGCTTTTATTCCTTAATCAGTTTACATAACCGCTTTAGAACAACGCTTTCGGTATTGCCGATTTGTATTAAGTCATTTTTTACTTCTCTAGTGTACTGTCTGTGCTCCACATGAATTTTTTTCGTTTATTCAGTATCCACACATTTATTAGTTCAGGCTTCTTTTAAAAGTGATGAGGATAAAAGTTACCATAGGGCAGAGGCCATGTAAATGAGACAGCGAAATAGCATGGGTGGTGTGTCAGGTTTTTCGTGTTCAAGCAATATTAGTTTTGGTTTGTACAACATGTTTTTTATATCCTATTAATCCGTAGGCGATTCTGTGCCATTTCATATCATTAGCAAATTACCAAATCATAACCACGACATTTACAAACATTTCCAAACTGGTCTGACTACTTAATCACATTACTCTAGTATATTCATCTTCGTTTTGCTTGAGCAATAGGAGTCATTTTCATCCGAACGGAACTGTACATTTGCGTTTTCCTCGTTGATGTTAATATTTTCCTTCATTGCCATACGATAGCTTGTGTTACAGTGCTAATTTAAAACGCTTTATATGTTTATTTCCCTTTCTTGATTCTGTACTTCATCGTGTATATCAGTGAGTACGTCAGTGTGCATGTTAATTTTTCTACTGCCTCTTATATATTTATTCTTTCTGTGACCATTGTGAGTTTCTAACGAGTTGGGATTATTTTATTTAAATTTAGGTCTTTGTAAATGTATGACTCTAAATTATAAGAAACTGTAGATTATTTTAACAAAACCTTTGGTAACCAAAGGCTTACTATGTATGATATGCATTTTTATGGATATATAAGGAAAAGTAGTTGAAATTCCAATGATTGTCAGCGGTTTGGCTCTTATGCAATGGATTGTGAACGAGTTCCAAAGTTTATTCTTCTGATTCACAAGAATGCTTCCAGGTTCGTTTGGACATACTATTGCTAATGCCGGTATATTCCTACGTTCTTCGTTCAGAGTACAAACTTACAAAAAACGAATCTTATCAGTGTTTATGTATCGTTTGAGTTCGAACCCAAGACATGAGGTCTGTTCTCCCTGATAACGTTATGTAAATTATTAATCTCATTATTGTAGTGTTTGGTGTTGAGCTCTGTTTTAACTCGTCCAATAAGAAGAGGTGAGGGGGATATACTTTGTCATTATGCTTATAGCCAGTTTTTTAAAAACAAGTCTTAACATTAGAACCCAGCGTTGCCTAGCTGGGTGTCATTATTGCCATATATATATATATATATATATATAATATATATATATATATATATATATATATATACTATATCCTACCATGCGCAAATTCATTTTTAGTTTGTTTTTAACAATTATTACATAAATTATTAATTTTAATAGTGTTATTTGCATTGAGAACAATAATAAGATTACTGCTGGGGTCAAGAAAGAAGTCCTGGGCTAGTGACTTCAGCCCCGAGGACTTGTTGAGAAACCGGAATGTCGTAACCTCCTGGCACTGTCCCCTTTCAAAAGGAAAAATGCTTCACTATGAATACACACATATTTTATATATATATATATTATATATATATATATATATATATATATATATATATATATAGGGGTGGTAGCCTAGGTCGATCTATGAACCTATAGTAAACGTGGAAGCGCTTTACCATTCTGCCATGGTGTCCATATTGGCTGAATGTTACCCTCCAAAAGTGGGTAATGGGGTCATCATATTGTCATCCGTACGCTAAATACATACATATATACTTATGCCTATGTATGTATGTATGTATGTATGTATGTATGTATATGTATATATAGGTTTTCCTAGGTCTTATTCATCAATATCGTATATGTTACTTAAAAGTACAGCTCCATAACCATTTTCCCTCTAGACCCATGGTTCTATAATATGCTACTCATCATATTCTTGTTTTACAAGTATAAGTCTTCGATGACCAGCCTTGTTCCGATTGAAGTCTACGGAAATCAGTTGTGCAAGAATGAGTCTTACAGTTGATCTAACCACGATGAATTCTTCATTTTGATGCAGACAGTAAGAGATGTCATTTTCCTTGATTCGTAATAACATTCCTGCTTGTAAGATATGATTAAGGGGCCTTTGGTTTTTCGTTCCTTGTGTATCACCACTGAGTTTTTCAATGTGGTCGGTCATTGTACCGAAAGAAAAAAATTTTTATATAAAACCAAGTGATTCCTAAAGCATGACTTTAGCAAGCATGTTCCCTGCTGATTTTATTTTTCTTCCAGTTACTGTAGTCATGAACTGATGTGGAATTTAGAAAGCGGAAATTCCTAGTGGGCGTTGTTGTTAGCCGACATGATATTCCACTTTACGGAAGGTTTAAGGAAAAGTGCCGTCTCAGACTTATGTTTAATGGTTAATAGGGTTAAGCGATGATATTGTAATCAGATAAAGTAGGTGCTTATATTTGCTGGTTTTGGAGATGATGATGTTAGTGGCGACGTTAAATTTCCTCAAGAATCTGGACCATAGAGAGCAAACTTATAAGACGCAATGAAAGGGGATGGTAGATTCTCAATTAAATAGTACACGCACACTGTATACATACATACATACATACATACATATATACGATAGTCAGTCATACTTCTAGGTTTACCGACACTTAAATATGTCACTTAAATATGTTGATTTCATTAGACGTTTAAAAATATGCTTGACATCAGCATTACTCTTGAACATTTCATAAATATCCTCTTGGCAAATTTTCAGCCTTGCCACGCTATCAGTGCCCTTATGTCTGTGATTTAGAGGCCATTGTTCTGTTTTGTTTATCTGAATCAAATGTACAATTCGGGTTCAACTACATTAGCCTTTTGATCCCCGGTGCTGCTTCCAGAGTCTATTTTTACTCGTCGTCTTATGTGAGCGTTGCAAATGATAAAGATTTCAAAATTTTAATCATGAATGCTCAACAGATCATCCAGAATTGCTGACGTTATCAGAAATAAAGCTTAGAATTATTCTTTACCCGGTTAAAGGTTTTATGTCGTTTGGTTAGCGTTTATATTTGAAGTTCTCGACAACAAATAATTATTCTCTTCTTATTTATTATTATAACGACTCTTAAATGTAGTGGTAGCTTCGAATGCACACAGCGAAGTCAAAGGCAACAAGAAAAATTAATGAAGCCTGAGGTAAAGAATATTAGAGTTAGACATTTTATTATCTATTATTCATGGGTCGTATTACGATTACTCAATCTTTTTAGTAGCCTGTTCGAAGAAAAAATTCAGTAATTCATTACTTCGTTACCGTGGACAACAAATTTGAATAGGGTCTTAGAGTCTGTCATCATACTGTAAAATGAACGCTGGCTATTGCATTTTGCAGAAATGATATGGCTATGACGTGCACTGGTTATCAGAAGCTGTGATGTCAGAAATGAATGAAAGAGAGATCTAAAGTGATACATTTTGTGTTCAACGTTAGCCGGCTACAAGAGCTGAGAAGTGAAGTATCCGGGGCAAACTGCATGAATAGAGTTTCTGTTAAATGCAGTCCTCCTTCCCTATCTGCAAGTTGCTCTACATTGCCCCCACGAACCGTCTTCCTCCTCGTGAGCTGCAGAGCGAAGCCACGCCCCCTCCTCCACACCCAGAAATCCTTATTCTGCCTCGGCGCTGCAGGATAACTGTGAACTCCGTCTGCAAATGGATGTTGTGGGGGATAAACATTTGGTCTGGCAACGTTGATCGGTGATGCTGATTGAACCAACCTGGAATAAAGGGGAAAAGCAAGGAGGGTCTCAATGAAAGCTGCAAGATTTAGGAAAAACGATGCGCTTTGTCAGTGGAGTATTTAGTAACTGCTCCAGACAAAAATGTACGTTTTAATGGGTGGGTGACTTTAAACATTTGTAATATAGTATAAAAATCATGATAAACAGAAAGCGAAAGAGAGAGAGAGAGAGAGAGAGAGAGAGAGAGAGAGAGAGAGAGAGAGAGAGAGAGGTTTACTGTAAAAGACGCCTGTAGCTACATATTACCGTCAGCTCGTACATCTTTCCCGCAACCTCCACGCCCCTTCGGCTTGCTCTCACTCGACAAAAACTATCTTTGCCACATACGAAGATATTGTGAATTTGACTCCACAAAATGAAAAGTGTTTTGCAACGCACGCATAGTTCCCTTTTGGTGTAGAGTGGTAAAAGGAACTAAAATTTTATCATGTGAAAGATATGGTGGGAAATGCGTTCAAGTCCCACGAACTGTAGATAAATAGTATAGATTGCTGGGATATAAAACTTTAGGTAGTAATAAATCACACATTCTTTTACCATGCCTCTAAACATATAAAATGTTTGTTCCACAAACGTGTATATCCGGTATGTTTTCGTAAACTTTAACGGGTTTTCTGGTAAATTTTTTCATTTTATTTAGGCGTAGCGCAGGGTTAATCTACTCTCGTATCATGTGCATTATTCTTGTCTTATTTTTCCATGAATGACATTTTGCTATCTTTGAAGTGATCTGGTAAAGTAAGCCTTCGCCGACGAGGATAAGTGTTCGAGATCGTTTTATCGTGGGAGTAAGCTATATCCCCCAAAGAATTTTCATTTTGTATTTACTTTGTTTATATGTTTTTTTTTTTTTTTTTTTTTTTTTTTTTTTTTGCTTTTTAATATGTAGTCAGCTGTTTCTAAGCTTTCGTTTTGTAAGTTTAAAATCTTTATTTAGATACTTCAAGAAACATATCTTAAAAGACCCAAGCTACGTCCTTTTAATTAGCTTTAGTGTAAAAGATCTCATTGTTTGTCGCCCAGTATCCATTATCACTCATTTTGAACAAGAAAGTGTCTTTAAAGGGATTTGACTAGAAAAGTGTCGTGGAATTGCTGCATATCTTCACACTTCAATAATGTAATCAAGACTGGAGATTTGAAAATGTGAAAGATTGAAAATACCTTTTCGGAAATAAAGTGTTACTTTAACCTAAGGAAAGCTTTAATTATGACAAAGTAGCTAGTTGTGGTTTACTAATAATTGTGTATCACACCTCAAATAGAAAGTCAGAACTCAAGATCTGAAAGCCTAAAGTCAAAATTGTAATTTATTGGGTTGTGTTCTGTAAAGCTATGGAATTCAGTTTCAGAAATAATTAGGTTAGAATAATGTTTTGATAGGAAGGAAATTAAGGGTGAGGTGAATGCTTAAGGGTTGATTCATTAAAATAATCTACGATTCCAACATACCACCCTCTACCATTTCAGTCGTCATATCAACAATTTTTACTTCATCTTTTACTACTGTCCTTTTAAGAGATTTAATTTTATTTTAGCTAGCAAGAATATTGTTCATCGTAGTTGTGGAAAGTATGTTTACAATTTATTACCATAATGATCTTTTGACAGCGTCAGTCTGGGGGGATACAATTCAATTTCAAGTTTATAAATCATCGCCTGAACTCCCAACCTTTTCATCTTACTCCAAAGGTGCATATAGTCGTGTATTAACAGAACCCAGAGCTCATAAAAGCATGAAAAGATTGATACTGTTTTGCTGCTGCATATAAAAGATAATATAGATTTTTTTCTAACGAAAGGTTAGAACTGTTTTTGTTCCCAAAAGACTAGAGCTGTACCTGTTTTGTTTATGCGAAGTCGAAGAGGGAGTAAGTATATCTGGGTATTGACTCTGGTAATTGTTATGCCGGTCAAGCAACAGAGATGGCCTCCGTAACCTTTACTTTGGGCTGGTTTGCGGTGACGGCTTACTCTTATTACATCGCCACGCTACATGAAATACGGATCTCTGTGAACCGTAATTACGCTCAGTCGTAAGTAAAGCACCTCTCAGGACACCATTGCTCTTATCGGCAGGTACTGAATGGTGTTGGTTGCAACGAATGGGTTTTAGCGCTGGATTTTATCAATTTAAGCAGCACATGGTCAGAGTGAATTGGCCGCAGGGGGCGGAGGGGATAAAATATACAGGTCATTTCTTTTTCTTTCACTACCTGTCATCGATAGCCATGGTAGTTGCGCGACGCTAGTTCCAGTTTGTGCAGATTAATTAAATCTCTCTCTCTCTCTCTCTCTCTCTCTCTCTCTCTCTCTCTCTCTCTCTTGTAGGTAGTAACATAGCGTTCAAACGGGAGGCACATAATTATCATGGTTACATTGAAATCATTCAACTCTCTTCCATCTTTTCAGTCTCTTCTGTTTTATCCATGTACAGTGTTTTCTTGGCTTTTTGCTATTGTGGGCCTATAGTTTCATTCCCATTTATTATTATTATTATTATTATTATTATTATTTTATTATTGATCTAGTTGTCCATCTCTTAGTTGTTCGTTTATTAAACCCATCTTTATAGAAACGTATTGGAAATAGTCGCACCAGCTTACACACTAAAATGCATTCAAGCATACGTAGACCCTGAGACACACTCACATACATACATTATATATATATATATATATATATATATATATATATATATATATGTGTGTGTGTGTGTGTGTGTGTGTGTGTGTGTGTGTGTGTGTGTGTGCGCGCGCGTGTATTAAGTGTAATATTGGGAGTGTAAACGCTCCCCTGCGTTTACGAGTTTTCCAGTTCATCTAAAAGCATTTAAAGCATTTTGATTTGGTTTGCCACGCGCATATCTCTTCTGTTTATGAGTCAAGGACTTTAGTTTGGTGGCCAGTGTTGGACTGCAACGAAAAATGGTACTTTTAAACCCGAGTTATTATTTAACACTTGTGCATTTTATTAAATTTCAGTGCAATTTTATTTGATTCTGTGTAACCAAATAGGTGCTACAGGGGCCGCATTGGGTGTTGAAAAGGACAATGTTGCTACGACTCATGAAAGCCAGATTGAATGTTAATTAGTCTTTTGATAAAGAAAATCATTCTCTTTTTTAAAGTTTGGTGCTTACAATTGTGTTTGGTATTATCAAATATATTTATTGTTTTTTCCATGTGATTTGTAATAGTAGTAAAAATCCCTCCCAGGCCTGGGAACCAGTTGGTTACCTAGAAACGGGACCTACAGCTTATTGTGGGATCCAAGCCACATTATATCGAGAAATGAATTTCTATACACCAGAAATAAATGCCTCTGATTCCGCGTTGGCAGAGCGGGGAATCGAACTCGCGACTACCGAATCAGTAGGCGAGCACGTAACCCACCCGTCCAACGAGGACTGTAATACAAGTAAATACGAGTTCTTTGTTGTAATATAGCAACTTTTTGACTTGAGAATTTCTGAGTTCACACGGTAAAATACATTCTGGAATTTTGTGAAACTGGAGATTCTGTAAATTCAATGATAAAGTTTTACGAATAAGTGTCTGAACTGGTTTGCATGTGCATATATATATATATATATATATATATATATATATATATATATATATATATATATATATATATATACATATATATATATATGTGTGTGTGTGTGTGTGTGTGTGTGTGTGTATGTGTGTGTGTGTGTGTGTGTACGCATTAAGCTACAAATGTCCTTCCTTTGTAGCTTAATGCGTGTAAATGAATCACGGTGATGTGATGAAGTTCATATATATAATATATATGTGTGTGTGTGTGCGTGCATTCGTACTCATTGAAGTTGAAACATCTTGATAGGTTCTAAGGTATTGTGGCATCCCTTCGCTATACATAGCCCCCAGTCTACCAAAGAATGCAAGGAGTTTTTGAACGTCTTCCAGGTGTCCGTTTGCTTTGTCCTCTTGAATAGAGTTCATTTGCTGTAAAAGGGCTTCTTACACTTCGGGAGCTGCCTTGACCTTGGTGGGCAGTAGTCATGGGGGAGATAAAGAGGTGCGAAAGGTGGCTTTTGGCATGTGCTGCGGGCACTGGGGTCAGCTGCACGTCGGGTCTCTTGACACGCTTATGAAAATGAGAATGATCAATGATAAGGAGAGGGAAGAAACGAAAATTAAAATCTCGCTTTCGTAGTAGATGAAAAGCTGGAACATACGTTTTTTAATACTTCATTGAAGGTTGAAATCATATAGTTTTTATTTTCTTATTTTATTGCTTCACACTACCAAGATATCCAGAACTTGTGAATGATTTTTAAGTTTGAATATGCATACTCAAATAAAGTTCATTGAGGATAATTGTATTATTGATTCTGAGTAGGTAACTAACCTAACTTACAAGATAACAGGATGTAAAAAATCAACAACCGCTGGAGAAACGCTTCGAAATGCAAAAGGCTGTGTGGTGTGTAAGAGCTGAAAGGTTACTTGGAAAACAGCCAGTGAGCATTGTAAGTAGCGAGGTTTACTAAGGAGCCAGGTAAGGGGTGATGGTGGATAGCGGGCACTTGGCAGTATTAAACATGAAGACAGAAACGCAAAGGAGAGAGAGAGAGAGAGAGAGAGAGAGAGAGAGAGAGAGAGAGAGGAAATTCAGTAGGTGATCCAAGACTTGGGTATGAACCACTACATACACACCCTCCACATACCTTATCCTCTTATCTCGCACTCGCTTGTTGCCCGTCAATCCGTGCAAGTGTGTGCTTGCCGTAAATGCTTTTTCATGCTGCCTCGTTGTAAGTGCTTTCCTGTTTGAATGTAAGTATTTGTCCTTTGCATTTCCCTTACCTGAAAGAATTTGATGGTGGTATGCTTCGGGATTTTGTGTTAGCATAATACGACGGCGGGGAATTGATAAAGGAACAACGAAAGGAATCTGTTACTCGCTGCTACATCCATCCTAAGACGATTTTCCAGAGGCTCTCTCTCTCTCTCTCTCTCTCTCTCTCTCTCTCTCTCTCTCTCTCTCATCAACAGTTAGACCTCATCTTGAATATGCAGTACAGTTTTGGTCACCACCATTAAGAAAGGATATAAATGGATCAGAAGATCCACAAAGCTAATTCAGTCCATCAGGCAAATAGGCTACCAAAGACGGCTGGAGAGCCTGAACATATATGGCTTAGAAACACGACGATTGCGAGGACAACTAATAGAAACATTCAAAATACTAAAAAGCATAACAAAAGTAGACGATAACCTATTTACCTTAAAAGAAAACCAGACAAGAAATAATGGATGGGAACTAGAACTGAAGAGATACAACACATCTCATTGTGGGAAATTCTTTACATACAAGATATATGACATGTGGAATAAACTGCCACCAGAAGTTGTAAACAGCAACAGTGTGGAAGAGTTTAAAAGAAACTTAGACAAAATCATTAGGACTGTGAATAAACAGTAAAGCCTGTTCATAGAGATAAGTGAACACATGATGTTTCCTTGGATGGACTAATAAGTCTTTGAGACATCCTGATCCTTGTATCTCTCTCTCTCTCTCTCTCTCTCTCTCTCTCTCTCTCTCTCTCTCTCTCATGGCATTTGCTACTTGTTTTTGAACTACTAGAAAATTCATCTGCACTTTTAAAATGAAGGCAACGTGCACTTACACGGTGAGTGAACCTTTGCGGGTACTTGATGTCAAAAGCCAGTAAATTTAAAAGAATTGCCTAAAATTGGCACATTCGAACGTAGCATTGTACTTTTTTCCACAGCCACTAACCGTGTAAGTAACGTCAGCAAATGCTTGTAGATATTCTGGTTTTGGTATCGACTAGGGTCATAGCAAAGGCTCGGTATTTTGAGCTGTTCGGTTTTTGGTTTAATATTCCTGAAAGCTTGGAAAACATGAGATATACAATACTGTATATGACTGTATCCCATAACTTTGTAATACCGACAATTGTGGTGACAGAACAGAATGTTTCTGTGATTTATCAAAACTGGTTTTGAAAAAATCATACTTATAGGTTTTCTTGATCTTAGGCTATTATTAGCAACTTGAAATCCATTTTTTAAAAGCCAGTGGATTATTAGATTTTAATTGAAATGCATATCTGACTCATTTTAAATTCATTATCTCAATGTACGCAGTAGTAGGTGAAGTGCAGTGATTCTGGCGTTTTCTGTTTTAGCACTGAAGGATTATTTGTCAATTCGTGAACCTTTATTAGATGTTTTTATACTTTGGCGGGCTTCGTTGGTATCCCAAGGCACTGTCACATATTAGGAGACTCTCTCTCTCTCTCTCTCTCTCTCTCTCTCTCTCTCTCTCTCTCTCTCTCTCTCTCTCTCTCTCAAAATACGTTTTTAGACGGTCGGAACTGACAGCATGTAAAAATGCTTCAAACTATCTATTTAGCATGGATAATGGCACTAAAGGGAAGGTAAACTGTTATCTTATCCATCGACATTGACACCATCTACCTCGAATGGAACCTCTAAAGGATAAGGGAGGCCATGTTGGGGAACGGGTTTGGGGTATGAGGGGTTGGCCTCTCTAGGAATGTCCTTTGTGAGTAAATACTCCCTTCTTCATCTTCTTTCTTTCATCAAGTTCTATATTGACTGCCTCTTCCCTCCGTTTACGAACACGCTCTTCATACCTTCTCCTTCCTTTCTTTCTCTTAGTCCTCAGTTGCTTATTAACACAACCTCTCCCCGTCCTCCTACTGTCCTTGAGACAGTTTTCAGATGCGAGGCAACGTCATGAAATTTTCAAGGTTGTTGACCTTTCTGTGAAGATTATAAGGTTTCTAGTTGGTCACACTGAGAATTTTTTTTTTCTTCCTTTGCGTATTTCCACATTTACATGGAAGTAATCTCATTGACACCTTAGTTTGATGAACTAAGTTTGAAAAAATGTGTGGAAAATAATATTTATTAAAACAAGAATCGAGTTATATTCTTTGCTGTTAAAAAAAAATTACGGTGATTTCGCTACCTTGTTAAAAAAAATAAAAAATAGTAATCCCTTGATTCATCATCATCATCTCAGCGTGATAGGTGTAAGCCAACTCGAAAAATCTTGTTAGCTGTCCTAAAAAAATTAGTTAAAGGAAAGGTCTGACTCATGGGATGATACCAAGGTTTTTTCAGCCTTTGCAGAATATCTTTTCATTTGATGCTATTATACTAGGTAATATAGGTACTGCAAGGTTGGCATACATTACAAAATGAGAGTAAAATGGTAATAAGTTATCATATGCGCTTTCTTTTGTTTTTGTTTTACTTTTTGAAGATAGAGCAGCAGTAACAACATAAGGTACTGTAATCGTTATGTTTTGGGAAAGATTAGTAAATTTTGAAATGCCAAGCATCTAGTTTAGCAGAGTATTAAATACCATGTATGCTCAAGGGTGTCGGCTCAGTCTTTTTCCTCCAAGGCGAGTGTTTGGCCCCCATGGTGTCTGCTTATGCAAATAGGATCTTGTAAAAGTACATGTAGATGTTGGCGTAAGTGTTGTCAAGTGATCTATGTTTGTTTGTTTGTGTTCTTGGTCACATATCTTTCTCTATGTCGTCTGTCACCTTTCGGAATTTCTTTGGTCCATTTAAGATTTGCCAAGTCGGCATGAGGCTTTTCGTGCTTTGCGGTCAGTACATGAGTTTTGAACGTGTTCACCTTTTCTTCTGCTCGTAAATTTCTAATTTACCATTATTATTATCATCCTCATCTTCTAAGGAAATAAGGATTTAGGAATACCATTTGCAAAAGCCTCATGAAGCAAATGAGTGATAAATTGCCAGGTTGTGCACATTATACTTAGCTACGTCGTTTAATCTTTTATTATTATGAATATAGTGATTTCTTATTTATTGCCATTGCATATATATATAGATATGATATATGTATAAGTATATATATATATATATATATATATATATATATATATATATATTTATATATATATATATGTATATATATATATATATATATATATATATATATATATATATATACATATATACATATCTATATATATATGCAATGGCATAAATAAGAAATCACTATATTCATAATAATAAAAGATTAAACGACGTCTAAGTATAATGTGCACACCTGGAATTTATCACTCTATATATATATATATATATATATATATATAGTATATATATATATATATATATTATATATATATATATATGTATATATATATATATCACTCATATATATATATATATATATATATATATATATATATATATATATATATATATATATATATATAGATATATATATATATATATATATATATCATATATATATATATATATATATATATATATATATATATATATATATATATATATATATAATATATATATATATATATATATATATATATATATATATGAGTGTGTCCATGTGTGTATGTATACATTTAAACTTTTGAGCGTATTTATTTCGTAAGGCAGTTGATGCTAACATTAATTAGCAATTTCCAAATTTGGTTCCAGATCGTGATTTTAGCTTAGACATGTGTTGTTTACATAACTTTTGACCTATCTCCTTGCGGGAAGACCACGACGGTATTATGTCGATTATTTTCATTGAGGTTCCCTTGCAATTTTTGCCTACCCACGTGGGTGGAGGAAAGCAGTTTTGGCATCCCTGTAATGGCCTGAGCCTGTGATAAATTTCCATGTTTTTCAGGGAAGTTTGATATTAGGCTTTTAATGTAAGGGCTGCGGGTTGTTGACTCGTTTCTTTTTTTTTTTTTTTATCAATTTACATATTTCCACTGAGGGACACGGGAGCTACCTGAAATGCGATGTGATGAAAGAAATTAAGTGTAAAGAGAAATAAAGTCGTCGATAGTTAATAACAGGAGGTTAGGCTATATACGGTTTGTGTCAATAAAGTCTGTTATAAAAGAAACTTGTGATAAAGAAATGGTTACACGACTGCTCAATGCTATTACGAATTTTTTAAAAATTATGATAATCGAAATAAATTTCAAAGCAGGATGTGTATCTTTACCTGGAGTGACATTTGCCACCCAACAAAGATACTGCTTGAACATTAACAGGAATAACGCCAAGTGTGTATCGGATTGTTCATCTTTTTCGGAATTTTTAATTACAAAATGTTATCAGAGGTTAATGAAGAATGAAAATATACCAGTATCTGTAGTTTTTATTATTGTTTTATGTCCAAGCCTTTACGCTTTTATTCTATTCAAATAGGAACTGTAACAGACCCTGCGTTTTTTCATAGAGAGTACCCCTACAATTTAAAGGCGACCTAGACATTTGCAATGGGTTCCGGGCCAAAACGTTTATCGGTTTCCATTCATTTTAAAATGAATTTTGAATTATCATAGGAATTATACAGTAATTTCTAAATTATCATAGAAATTATAACCTAATGCTATGCCAAACAAATTATTTCAAAAGAAATAAAGTGGCCATCATATTCACTTATTTTCGAGGTTCTTATATATGTACGAACTTGATACATGTCACTTAAACAATTATTTTATTACTGTGGAAAAGCAGCTTAATATAAGTCATGAGGAGAGAGAGAGAGAGAGAGAGAGAGAGAGAGAGAGAGAGAGAGAGAGAGAATTCTCAGGTAAAATTGCCTCGAACTAATTGAAAACCACGCCTTAAGATCGCACATCCTATGCAAGCATACACTTCTGTTAAATCCTGATAGATTTTAATTTTTCTTGCAGGGAAGCTTGAGTTTTAGCAGAAATTTATAAGAGACTGACAATTTAATTGGATTATTTCTTCCATAACCTACGAAATTTCGTAGGGTGTTTAAATCTATCAAACACATTTTTTTCATTATAGACACCGTGCGTATGTTATAAAGATTAAGTAATATTAATGATTCTGAGTAGATAGAAAACTTTAAGAATTCCTCACAGAAAATAGTTTAACACCAAAGTAACTATGGTTACTAAGGGAAAGTTGAGTAAATATAGTATTTGGGATGATACGGTTTTAGAAATTATAATTTTCTAGCTTAGAAATTGAATACAGCTGTTATGGAAATGGTTAATGCCAGATAAACGAAAATGTAATTGATAGATTTAGATACCTTACAAAATGTTGTAGGTTATGGAAGAAGTAATCCAATTAAATTGTCAGTCTTATAAAAGCTTCAAAATCCTCCTGAATTAGCTTATAGATTAAGGTAACGTAGCTTTTTTGTGTGTGAAAAGAATGACCTTATTTCAGAAATTATACAGTACCAATCATTTCTGCTAAAACACTAGCTTCCTTTCAAGAAATATCAAAATCTATCAGGATTTAACAGAAGTGTATGCTTGCATAGGATGTGAGATCTTAAGGCGTGGTTTTCAATTAGTTCGAGGCAATTTTATCTGAGAATTCTCTCTCTCTCTCTCTCTCTCTCTCTCTCTCTCTCTCTCTCTCTCTCTCTCTCCTCATGACTTATGTTAAGTTGTTTTTCCACGGTAATAATATAATTGTTTAAATGACATGTATTAAGTTCGTACATATATAACAACCCGAAAGTAAGTGAATATGATGGCCGCTTTATTTCTTTTGAAATAATTTATTTGACATAGCATTACATTATAATTCCTATGATCATTTAAAAAATCATTTTAAAATGAATGGTAACCGATAAACGTTTTGGCCCGAAACCCATTGCAAATGTCTAGGTCACCTCTAAATTGTAGGGGTACCCTCTATGAAAACACGCACTGTCTGTTACAGTTCCTGTTTAAATGAAATAAAAGCGTGAAGGCTTGGACATAAAACCCAGCCATGAAAGTCGTGGCACGTGGCTTTAAGGTCGTCTGCATCCCTGTTCACAAGCCTATTTTTATGCATGGATTAATATGTAAGGTCAAAGTCCTTCCGATTTCACAGCTTCGGAGATTTACTTTAAGGAGCCGGAAAATCATGAAATTGAAATTCCTGCCTGAAAGACGACGACATTTTACATCGCACCAAAATCCTCGTGAAAAGTCACTAATTAAAGTGCAGCCGTTAGCGAAGAGAAGATGGAGATATAGACTCACAACCTCTCCCAAATATGTAATATATTATTATCAGGTCCTGTTATTATGTAGAAACTGTTTAGTGTTAGTATGTCAAAAATGTAGATATATTGCGGCCCATCGATTTTATCAAAAATCTAATTTGCAATAGAGATTATTTAAATTGGTTGTATATTTAAAACTTTAGGTTTCATACATTTTTCCCATTGTTACGGAATTATGTGTCTTCCATGATCAGAAAGTACAGTTTAAGAAATCGCTATAATGTACCCGTCGCAAAAGCCTCACAGACATCCCCTTTCGTTGCAGAATTTATTTAGCTCTCCCTGAGTTATACTGTATCGGTGGTTTAAAATGTAGCCGAACTAGATGCATATCTATATTGTGGTTAACTTGTTATCTGATGGTAGCGTTCACTTATTCAAATGAGCTCATTGGCCCCTGCAGCAGCAACAGCACCAGCAGCCTCCGCTGCATTTATCTAAATGCGATGGCATTGATGATAAGCACTTTTTTCTATCCTCGAATTCTAATTAGTGCATTGGGTAAAGGAAGGAGCAAAAGGACCACATCGTTTAAAGCGCATCCAATATGCGGTAGAAAGAAAACGTTTTTGTGTGTGTCCTGAGAGAGAGAGAGAGAGAGAGAGAGAGAGAGAGTATATGTTTACTGATTTTTTATTTTTTTTCCACGGTTCCTTTAGGTGTTCGATGACGCTGGCAACTCTGTGTTTGGGAGCAAATATTGGTAACAGTTGCTGTTACATTTACTAATTTTAGGGTTATCAATAGTATGTTACTTTTCATGTTAAAATTATTATTGCAGTAAGTGTGATTTGGTATTTTGTTTGCCCTCACGTCGTCAGTTTAATAAGGGAATCTTCAGTAAATTATTTAATTATTACTTTAAGTAACTACATATAAGGGTCATAGGTCTGTTTGCCAGCTCTTTTCCCTTGCATCCGTTTAATGACCAACAATTTTCTCAAAAACGCTTAAGATTTTAACTCAGTCAATTTGCAGATCCTATTGGAAAGCCAAGCTGGAACTTGTTGCTTTTGATGCAGTATTTAACTGTTACTTCTGAACGTTTTTGATGCTTTTTTTTTCTGAGACTCCTTTACCGCAAACAGCCTGGTTTGGATCTACCAAGGAACAATGATGATGATTATTTTTATTGCTATTGGTGTTATTTACTTGGCTGTGGAATTAGCCTAAGGTACTTCGTAATATCGAATTATCCTTGAAACGTCGTATATACTATGAGGTTGCTCTGTTTTCATTAAATATTTTTTTGGTAATTAGCTATCTTTTGGTATTTACATCTCCCGTCCCCCTGTTCATTATATTCTTTAGTTAGATGCCCTTTTCTTTGCGCTTCGTCTTTGTTACGTCCATTGCATTGTTTGTAGAGACTATGAAGGCCATAGCTCACCCTCTGTCCCACTTTTATAAGGTGCAGTAATAAAGCTGAGGCCGTTTTCAAACCACACCCATCCAACCCCACTCAAAGTCCTTTTGCCCATCCGCCGAGTTCTTTCTTAGAGTGCCTCTCCGCTTTCTCTTCTTACCATTCCTCCTACCCTTTTTGCACTCTCGTTATCGCCATTTCCTTTTCTCTCTCTGCCTGTTTGATCCTTTGCCTGTTACCTGCCTGCAGTCCTCAACCACACCCACAGCTCCAATTTTAGCAACCTCCCCCGAGTGTGAAGAGAGAGAGAGAGAGAGAGGGAGAGGGAGAGGGAGAGGGAGAGGGCTTCCTTCCAAAGCCATTGACCCTAGAGATAAGTTTTCGAGACTGAGGCTGTCCTGTCCCCATATTTGGGAGATTGTGGTTGATCTCGGGTTGTTGTTGTTGTTGTTGCCAGGTTGTGCCTCTAGATGTCTCTTTGATCCCCTCCCCCGAGCATTCATCTGTCTCTCCAACAAGGGGCGCTTGATTGTCTTGATATGCCTTTAGTGGCCTTCAAGCGGCTTGGCGCTTTTCGAAGGCATTTTATCGAAGTTATTTTGACTAGAATGGCTTAGTAAACATTATGTGTTATGTGCTGCACGTTTCCAGTTTTACATGTCAAAAATAGTAACAAATATTTTAGTGGACGACAAATAGAACAAGATTTTTCAAATTGTGTTAGCACGAATCGGTTACTCCATTAAAAAAGGGAACCAGCCACAGATACAAGTATACCCAGATTTTTACGTCCTGCTTAGTTTAAAACTATGCAAAGGTTAGGAAACCTAATACAAACACTTTTTACACTTTTTGATAATGAATGCTCTTTTGCCTTATGACGACAGCATCTCAAACATTCAGGAACCAGAGTCGGATTCAGGCTTAGTAATGAAGTTGGAATGATAATGAACTAATGACCCTTCGAGGATTACATGTTTAAGCTCTTAAATGTTTATGCACGATCCAAGGATATTTTGCCTTTAGGACAAAAAAACTGGAATGCCTCCGGTATATTTGTGAGATTGTATGCAAGTGCCATGGTATGCACGACGGATTTTTGTTTGTCGAAATCAATAACTGAGCTTGTCTCAGCTTAATTTGATGATTATACTGTATAAATATTATTTTTTATCTTAATGAACTATGATTATTTACCATATATTTAGTATTCTGGCTTCCCATTTCTTGTTTCGCTTATTTCTAAGGAAGCTTACCTCAAACCCTTCCATTCACCACCAGATGACTTTGCATGAAGGTCCCTGCGAGTTTCAAGTTACTGGGGTCAACTCCCGCATGACCTCTAAACGAATCTCAATACAACTCTCTCTCTCTCTCTCTCTCTCTCTCTCTCTCTGTATCAGGTGTCATAAAGATTTTCCGCTCCGTTGCACTTTGTTAGTGAAGTACTTTTTTGTCTTGTTTCTGGAATAAGGTATTTCATATTTGGCGTTTTTTGTTCAAAGAAAAGAAATTGACTCCATCAGTGTTTTAACATCAGAGCATTTGGCACAATGCCACGAGTAATGTCTTTATAGAGTAGGTTTTCTAATCAAGAATATTGATATTTATTTCTTGAACATTTCTTTTGCATTGGCAAATTTGTTACCTGAATTTAACTGATGCTTAGTGGGTAGGATAGAACCACTCACTAGTTGAAGAGACGTGCTATTCCTTAAGTTTGGAATTAGGGAGGAAAAAAATTCACCAAGTACTGTAAATACAGAGGAAATGGAAAAAGGGTGACTGAACCCATTTGCAATGTAATCGTGTGCCATTAGATTGAAAAATCTCAGAAAGTCACGCTCTTGTTATAACGCCTGTAGTCGTTCACACAGAGAATCATATTGTGCATTATCATTTTGCAATTGCAAATAATGAGGCGTCCCCTCTCGAGTTGACGCATCATGTGAGTTGCGTTGGTGTTCATAATACGCTTTTGGGCTTTTCGTAGAAATAGGCAGCCGGTACTGTGATTTATAAAGTTTGGTAAAGATTTTTCTTTTTTTTTCACAAATGTAAGGACAGCAACTGTTGTTCAGATATAATAATGATTACCCTGTCAAAACCTTTGATATTGCAGTGATTCAATAGTATGTATATGTGCAAGGTATATGCATATATATATATATATATATATATATATATATATATATATATATATATATATATCACCTATGAATGTCCATACGTATGTGCAGCCTCTGTGTGTTTATTTGTTTCCGTTAATGTTGTGGATTTTTCCTGCATAGGATCTTCATACACGAATTACCAGCAGTGTGCGTATGTAGCAGTGATCATGTGTGTGTGTGTGATTTGATTTTTTTCCACTTGGCTACTTGAAATCGGTTATGCGTGACCTTTTCAGTCTCGCTGTCTCTTGCTTGGAGTAGGAAGGGTCAGTGAGGCAGAACAATAGTTGACACGATGCATTTGGTCAAGGTCGCTGACCTCCTGGTCTCCGTATTTTGTCTCTTTATTTTGATTATTTGTCGTATTGTTTTTCTGTCTCCTTGTCGTGTTGTAGAATTGCGCCATTAAAGCTTGCATGTTTTTGATACATGTCGAGGAAAGCGTATGTGCTGCAAAGCCATTTTTTTTTTTTTTTTTAAGAGTTATATGAAGAAAAGTGTCTGCTCTTTTACGAGCATTTTCATGATTTATGACACGAAATTTTGACTTGATCGATGGTCACAGTTCTTCGTTATTTATGTATTACAAGCTATAAACCGTCTATGTGATTTTCTCGGTGACTGGTTGTTTTATTTTCATTATTGTATTATTTTCTTGTAGAACAAATACCTTTTCTTTAGCTAGTCTTTTCACGTGTTATCTCATATTCTTTTGTCCTATAACAAAATTGCTTGAAAAAAAAATGTTTCGGAGAGAGGAGGTGAAATAAACGGTATAACTAGTCCGTACCCAAAGAATTCAGCAAGAAGAAAAAATAAAGCTTAGATAATTTTCAAAATGTGAAGTTCACCTTTTTTTCGGCGATGCCTAGGAAGGAGATTCATTATGGTAATATATTCGGCTGCTAATTAAATGGATGATGAATGATTAGTCGCACCCTTTAATCTGCCTCACTAATAACCAATTGTGGCTGCATATTCAGTGACCATAAGCACTGATAACTTTTTGTTTAGACTTTCCTTTGTGTGTGTATATTTCGTCATCATGTTCATTTTCACTATTGTCGTTGATATGTTCTCACTATTACTAATATTTCTAGTACTATTTAGTAGTTGCAGTAATAATATGGTTAGTCACCGGTCGTAAAACTAGAAATTAGAGTTGAAATATGTCTAGGGTACAGAATTCTACCCTTGGGCTAAGTTTGCAGTGAAACGTGCGAATTAAACAACAGAATATTACCTTTAGGACAAATGGTATATTTTTTTAGAGCATAGATTTTGTGCCGGGTGATACGTACTGTATCACCTTGATGCTGTTCGTTGTAGATTGTATAA